>NC_041395.2:91208890-91508890 GCF_900747795.2 Erpetoichthys calabaricus
TTGACTTACAGCGACATTGGACACTTCCCGCTTTATCCGATTTCGGGTTTACACATACAAGCATGGGGTGGCACGGTGGCACAGTGGGAGCGCTGCTGCCTCGCAGTAAGGCGACCTGGGTTCACATCCCAGGTCCTCCCTGCGTGGAGTTTGCATGTTCTCCCCGGGTGCTCCGGTTTCCTCCCACAGTCCAAAGACATGCAAGGTAGGTGCATTGGTGATCCTAAAATTGCCCCTAGTGTGTGCTTGATGTGTGTGTGCCCTGCGGTGGGCTGGCACCCTGCCCAGGGTTTGTTCCTGCCTTGCGCCCTGGGTTGGCTGGGATTGGCTCCAGCAGACCCCCGTGACCCTGTGTTAGGATATAGCGGGTTGGACAATGACTGACTGACTGACACACAAGCATAAGTATTTTGGTTGTCCGGATTCTGACTACAGTTTTTAAAAGATTTTTACACATTTTAGTCATCCCTGAGCACAATATAATATGTTGACTCAGTCTGAATGAAACACAATAGTTACCAGCATTGTAAAATACAAGAAGCATATTATTCTGAGAAGAATAACTTCAGTGGATTTTGCTGTGCAGACATAAATATATGTACCATAAGCATGTTGTAAGAAATGTGTAGATACAGGTTTGATATTTTGACTTCAAGGTTATCAATAGGTTTACATATTTTAAGCACTCCTTAATAAGATTTCACTGCATTCAGAGTGATGTCTGTATGATTATGCACATATTAGTTTATGTTTGAGAGTGTGTCAGTATGAGTCTGTCAAAATAACTAAAGTACAAATACTCTATCTAAATTAAACCTGGCAGTTTATTAACTCTTCAAAATGCATGTCACTCCAAAAATTCATCTAATAAATAAATAAAGTGTGCACTTAAATATAAAGTATATTTTATTTAAGATAAAAAAGCAAATATTTATGTGTTTTAAATGTTAGACCTTTTTTTATTGTTTGCTGAAATTCAAGAGTCCCATCCACAATATTCACTACCTCCCTGATTATTATCAATTTCTCTGCTCTCATGAGTCACTAATTGTTCTTTTCCAATACGAATGTGGTAACTCTTTGCATGTAAAATGTCATGAAGTTTGACCCAATCAAACTTTTAGAGTGATGGATTTTTCTTTTCTCCCATTACAACCTGCCTTCCTAATAAAATTTTTAAAATGCCATGCAGCCTGGATTTTAAATTGTTTCAGTCTTGCTATTGAGATGGCTGGGACCTATACCAGGCTGGGATGACATGAGAATAGAAAGACCATTGGAGAAAGTGTGCACAAGGCATTGTTTACCCTGGGTCACTAAATAGCGGCCCCCCGGGGTTGCAGCAGTGCCACATTTTCCCACAGAACTGCAGGGGAAGTGGAATTCTTTACCTCAACCCTGTTGGGTTCCAAGGGGACCAACAGGGGCTGCTTTGGGGACTAACGAGCCCTAGTTTGTCAGGACCCAGCCTAACCTGGAAGTGCTCCAAGGCCACGATTATGGGACACTGGGAGAACTGATGAGTTTCACATAAAAAGAGCTTACTACCGCTTTTCCATGAGCCAGAGCCAGTAGGAGGACAAAGTTTGCTTGGAGGAGTGGAGTAGGCTGTAACAGAGACAGAAAGTTGCAGAGTGCTTTATTGTGTGTTGTGGTGTGAGAAAAACTTACTGAAGAGTTACCCACAAAATAAAACCTTTGTTTGTGGCAACTTGTATTCAGAGCCTGTTTGTGTCAGGTGTTTGGGCAGCTAGAGCAATCCTGGTGGCCACAAAATATATACAGTATACAGAATTTCACTAATATCACCATTTTGGAATAATGTGCACTTTCTGAGTTGCTGCACCATTACAAACTCCCTACCAAATTACATTTTTGAAATACCATGCAACCTAAAATTTAGGTTGAACCAACAGCAACTTATATATAAATTTCATGAAACAAACAGAAAATCAAACAAAGTGTCATTTTTGGGCAGAAATTAGGTCCTTACTGTACAAAATGTACATGTAACATCAAAAGAAGCAAAAAATAAAAAAATAAAAAAACAAGAGAAGGTATTGTGATTTTTTTATATTGAACAGTTTAAGTTTGCTTAAATAAATTCACCTTACTCATTAAGTTGTTAAATGCCACTTGCATACTCATTGGATAGTTTACATGTCTTGTTTGTCAGTACAGATGTTCTTATTTGGAGAGAACTGAAATATTGAGTTGAACAGATGGACATTTATTCTATTCAAACAGCATTCTAGTTCTGTTCAATCAAAGTTGAACTATTCTGGCAAACAAGGACATCCTGGCAATAGTTAAAGGGACATCTATTCAATGAATAATCCAGTGCCAGGTAATAAAACACAAAAACATGTAACCTATCTGACAATGCTGCAGCAAGAAGGCCATCCAAGTGTGAAATATGACTACTGGTATGTATAGTCTATAGTGAACTGGCACACTGCCCATGGCTTGTTCCTGTTTTGCTTCCTATTCTAGCTGGGATAGGCTCCAGCACCCCAGTAACTCTTGCCTGGATTAAGCAAGTTAGAAAATGACATTACAGTTTTTATTAAAATACAGGAAAATATAATTAATACAATCTTAGAATAAGCATTTATATTGGGGATAAGGATATTCTTCCTTCTTTGTCATTTGCTCTTGTTATTTGCTTTCCTCTTTCTCCAGGGTGGAGGTTGAATTCTAGTTTGTTAAGTTTGACTTGATTATATGTAATGTTATCTTCTTTGTTATATAAGATAGACTTCATCATATGGAATGTTATTTTCCACAAATAAAAGTAACAAAAAAATAAAATTAAATAACATAACATGATTCAGTACTGGGTTCTACTTTGGGCAATAGAGAAGATGATTATTTTTCCACAGGACTTTCAGCTAGAACTGTCCACAATGTGTACAAACAGCTAAAGGAGGAAAGATATTTTAAACTTTTAAAAGGAACCTCCTTACATTACTCCTTACATCTTCTATCAGTATCTTTGCTTGAAAAATATTGTGGTTTGGTAAACAGGAAAATATTGGCAGTATTTCTAGAGTTTAGTAGTTGATGTCATAATGTGTAATAGATCTTAGGCATTGCTGGGAAATTAATCTTTTCATTAATATTTCAAGCAGGAAACTGAGCCCAATTGTTCATAATATACATTATTGTACATTATCATAAATGTCTTTCTAGATTAAAATTATCCAAATGTATCAGTGAATAGACCCTAATTGTGAACCATCTAGCATGAGCCTTTCTAGGTCATTTGGTCTGGGACTGTTGTAAATTAAGACCATTTCAGAGGAAGATATTTGCCTCTTAGTTTTGGATTTAACAATTACTCCTAATCCTCTAATATAATTGTTTGCAGTAACATTTTGTGGGACTCTATTGGGGACTACATTATGTATCTGTAAAGTCACATTGATTTCCTATGCTATATAAGAAACATCATCTGGATGCACTGGGACGCATCATCAGTGATGTATCCTGAGGTCCTGGTTAGCTTCCTCAATACACTCTATCCAGGGCACTAACAGTTCCAGCATGATCAGCTGTTTTGAGGCCTCAGAGGTACAGTAATGATCATGTCTGGCCGGAGTGATGTTGTTACGATTTGTTGCAGGAACTTTAGCTGCTTTCCCAAGTCAGCCTGTAGCTGCCAGTCAGAGGCTGTGTGAAAGTGGCCTGTTATTACTGCCTTTGCCTGGGATTGCTCTCCTGCTTTAATGAAGGTAACTGCCTTCTTTGAGCCGTGGAGGAGTTTGTTTGTGTTGATAGCTGAAGCCAAACTTTCAGCAACTGCCTTGAGCACCTTGTCATGGCGCCACCAGTAGCAGCTATCTGCCAGAGCCTTAGGGTAGCTGAGTAGATGTTCTACAGAGTGTGATAAGCTGCCCGGACACAGACAGACGGACACCATATTCAAGTCCACCACACGTTTATTGTACATTATATACACAGTTCAATAAGTGCACAAACCCAGTGCCAAAGCACCAATCTCCCCAAAAGTCCAGGCTCTCACTCAGTCTCAACTACTCGTCAGGCCGCCTCCTCTCCTGCCTCGCAACCTTGTCCACTCCTCACCCGACTCCAGTCCTTCTCTGCAGGGAGGCGGTCCCTTTTATAAGTGCCCGGATGGGCTCCAGGTGATCCCCGACACTCCCTAGACACTCCCTTGTGTGGCGGAAGTGCCGGCTGTGTTCCCAGAAGCCCTCCGGGTGTTCCCAAACTTCTACCCCCCAGTACTTCCTGGTGTGGCGGAAGTGTTGGGGTTCCGGGTCCTTCAGGTATGGGGGCGCCCCCTGGCGGAGACCACGGGCCCCTGCAGGGTTGGGCTTCCAAGCCCTGCACCCGTGGCCCTCAAAGGAACCAGGGCGGCCGCCCCCTTGTGGTCCGGAGGAGGAATGAGCCCTCCTCCTGTCCTCCTGGGCGTCCCGGCTGGGCACCACCCCCAGCCACGTGCCACAGGAGCCTCTTTCTGAACAAAGTGGACAGAAGGGTGTCTCACTCTTCCCCTACACGTGGAGGTTTGCTGGGCTTGGCAGGGCATCATAGACTGCCTGCACCAGGAACCGGACATGAAAGAAATCTACTTGGACCTCTTCATGGAGTAGATGGATTCTTTCCTTTCCCTGGGCCTTGCCAACCTAGGTCTTTGGGAAATAGCCCAGACCTGCTCTACCTGTTGCCATGGTGCCCGCCAGAGCCTTCTGTCTCAGGCATGACTCTGCCACCTCCAGAGCCTTCTCTGCCCTCCATTTCCTGCCTGTCCTCACCTCAATGCCAGCTGCTAACACCTTACAAGCCTTGGAGTCCCTGTACTGTAGGGCTTCTGTGGTGCGTGCCACCATGAATTCTTCAGTGAGGCCACTAAATGGTAGCCACAGGATGTTACTTGTCCCATAAAGTGCTGCGCTGATCAGGCTGCGTGGGAGTCCCAGCCACCTCCGAAAAAAGCTGCTGATCTTCTTTTCAAGGGACTCAGCTGTTGAAAATGGGACTGCATATACCAGCAGAGGCCATAGGACTCGCAGCAGGATTGAGTGCTGATAGATCCAGGCTTTAAACCTACCGGGCAAGACTGGACCTATCAACCTTGGTGAGCCACGTCCCAGCTCCTGGGTGGACTTCTGAATGGCAGCTGTGTCTTTCAGACTTGAGTCAAAAACTTTCCCCAAACTCTTGACTGGCCGCTCTGTAATGGATGGGATGACTGTTCCCATGATAGCAAATCGGTACTTATCAGTCACCTTCCCCTTCTTTAGCACCATGGACCTTGACCTGGAGGGCTTAAAACTTATCCTTGGCCGTTGTGATGAGTCTCTTAAGTCCTTTTAGGATTCACCTGCTCCCTGGGACCGATGTTGTCATGATGGTTAGATCATCCATATAGGCTCTTGTCAGGGGCTGTCATACACCCAACTTAGTCAGGGGCCCTCTGCATTCTACCTCAGCTGACTTGACAGCCATATTCATGGCAAGGGCAAAAAGAATAAAGGAGATGGTGCACCCTGTTATTATTCCCTTGCCAAGCCGATGCCAGTCTGATATTTCTGATCCAAAAGTGACACTTATCCCTGAAGTTGTTATAGTAATCGAGGATCAGATCCTTGATTTTCCTGGGAACATAGTGACGATGTAGTGCCAGCTCAACCAGCTTGTGTGGTATAGACCCATAGGCATTGGCCAGGTCCAACTACAACACAGCAAGGTCATCTCTGTTCTCATGAACCTCTCTGATAAGCTGAGTTACCACACCTGTGTGCTCCAGGCAGTCAGGGACTCCAGGAATCCCCCCTTCTGGACCGAGGGGTCGATGTAGTTATTCTTGAGGAGGAACTCTGTCAGTCTTTGGGATACAATGCCGAAAAACACCTTTCCTTCTACACTCAGCAGGGAGATCATTAGGAACTGGTCGATGTTCCTGGAATTCTCCTCTTTAGGGAACCAGACTCTCTCAGCACACCTCCACTGGTCAGCAACTTTCCCTCTTTGCCAAGTCACCTTCAAGATCTTCCATAGGTGCTGGAGAAGCACAGGTAGTGCTTATAGATGAGGTAGGGTATGCTGCTCAGGCCTGGAGTGGAAGCCTTGATGACCTCCTCAACCTCCTTTAGACACTGCTCACCCAGCTTGAATGCTATTATTGGGAGGGCAGGGTTGATGAGGGCACAGGAGGTGGGGAAGAGAGAGCGCAAGGTGGCGGGTGGCCTTTATTGCCAGTCCCTTTGGTTTTACAAAACAACTGCTAGGGGATAAGCACAGTGGGCGTCTTGAGTGTTCATCGGAGGAAGTGAAGTGCTTCCTCCAGGACACATTGAGTGATCCTAGGAGGAATCAAGATTTTGCTGCCTCCTAGGATCACTCAATGTGTCCTGGAGGAAGCACTTCACTTCCTCTGATGAACACTCAAGACGCCCACTGTGCTTATCCCCTAGCAGTTGTTTTGTAAAACCAAAGGGACTGGCAATAAAGTCCACCCTCCACCTCACGCTCTCTCTTCCCCACCTCCTGTGCCACTATACTCTGCAAAAGGTCATCAGCTTCTTCTGCAGGATGTTCTTCAGTTCTGCCAATGCCCGCTTTGCTCATCAGCAGCTGTCTTGTACTGCTTTTTGAGGGTTCGAAGCTCTTGCCGTATCTGATGTAAGTTGAGGGCCCTGTGGTTGGTCTTAGCCTTCTCCATCTGACCAAACCTCTCAGAGGAATAACTGACAATGATCGTGGTCATTGTTTGGAGTCACCTGTTGACATCTCCTTTGGCTGTGGCTTGGATAATGTTGGACACATCCTGATCTAACTGCATCCAATCTCTCCATTTGCTGGCTGGAGGCCACTTAATCCGCTGCTGTGGAACTACTCTGCTGGGGTTGGGAGGCTCAGGCGTGTGGAGGTACTGGGCTCTTTGGTTTGCCTCCTGGCCAGGCTCCTCCTGCATCTCACCAGGTCCAAGACCAGTGCGATGAACCTCCTTCTCCCACTTCAAACACTTCATTCTGCCTGATGGATTTTTAGGCCACGTTGGTTCTTGCACAGCTTTCCGCACATGCATGTTGTACTCGTAGTCTGTCCGTTCACATAGGTCGTCAACCTTTTTTCCATCCGATCGGAGATCTCATCCGACCCCCCCCCCTCAGGATCCCCTGGGGGTATCTCTCTTTAGGTATTTCTGTAGCTTGTTGGGGTTCTTCCTCATGGAAGACACAGGCTGGGGTGCTAGCCCATGCTTTCCCCATTACCATCTTTTTGTGCTGTCAACTGACTTTCCAGTAGTCACCAAACTATTCCTGGTTGTCACCTGGACTGTTCCTAGGAGTCACTGGCTATGCCAGGCTCTGACTATATAAGAAACATCACCTGGATGCACTGGGACACATCATCAGTGATGCATCCTGAGGTCATCGGGCATTTCGGGTCTCGCAACATCATACACCCTCTCTCAGGCGACCCAGCTGGGGTTGATCAATCCCCAACTTGCATCCCAGTAGCAATCCACAAATCAGCCCTCTTTATCCAAAGCCACCTTGAGGCTTTCTCTGCGGCTTCACTTGCGGAGTTAATGGCCCTCTTTTTGGCTGCTCCTATTATGCCCAGCTGTGTGAGGACTCTGCAGAGTGAGCATCCTGCAAATCCTCTGCAGCCAGCTTCTATGGGCTACATTGTTACAGCAAAGATTGGCTTTGCTTAATTTGAGGAACCCTAATGCACCATCAGAAAAAAAACTACTTTTCTTTGTAGGGATTAGGGTGTAGTTGTGCTTTTTGTTCAGAGTTCAAGAAAAAATTATAATTTTACTATAAAATAAGTCTGTAGAAAATCATACAGTTATGTTAAACTGGCATAAGACTTGCCAATGTGGTATATAATACCTTTCTAATAGTTTGAGTAGTTTGATGAAAAAGATACACAAGTAAAAACAACAATACCAATAAGGTGTCAAGCAGATACCTAAAATCATTCTAAATCAAAGGATGCTGTTATAGCGGTTCGTACTATGCAATTATGGAAATAAAAAATAATTATCAATAAATCAACAATTATCAACAAATGTATGTCCTAATCTGAGCAAAGCAACACCAGTAATTGAAAGGGGTCTTCAATTCTTGCATAGTATGTACAAATGGCTGTCATACCACCAATACACTTGAACACTCAATTGAAGACGACGGTAGCAGTGTTGTTAATTCCTAAAGATGTTAGATAATGGGTTCCATGCACAGATGTTCAGAGTGTGCCCTTATAAAGATGGGACTAAGTTTGCTGCAGAAAGAAACATTAGATTTGCACATTTATAATCTGATAATTTTTAGAACTTGTATAATGATGTTAAAAAATGACATCAACTGCACCATTGTTTTTAGTTTAAAGATTTATGTGCTAGGACACTTCATCAGTGATGTTTCCTGAGGTCATGAGGTATTTCAGGTCACGCAACATCAGACACCCTCACTCAGGTTACCTAGCCTGGGTTGATCAGGCCCTGGCTTGTGTCCCAGTAGCAATAGTCCATGATTCAGAACTCCTGATCCAAAGCCACCTGGAGGCTCTCTTTGCAGCATCTATGGTGGACTTTATGGCTCTCATTTTGCAGCTCCTGTGATGCCAAGCAGGGTGTCAACCTTGTATAAAGAGCGTCCAACAATGCCTCTACACCATACCTCAATGGGCTAACAATGAACATTCTAGCCACTCCTTTGGCACTTATCCACCAGCTCATCGTACTTGGACTGCTTCCATTCATTAGCCTCTTCAATGCAGTCCTCCCAAGGGTCTACTCCACTATAAGCACCTGCTTTGAAGAGGCAGATGTTAACACCATGTCTTGCCTCAAAGAAGTTGGTGTAATGTGGTCCGGGAATGTGAGCTGTCTGCCCAAGTCTACTCGCAGTTCCCAGCCCAACACTGAGGTGAGCAGGCCGGCTGCTACTGAAGGCTGTGGCTGAGGCTGCTCTCCTGTCCTGACAAAGGTGATGCCCCTTTGGCTGCGGATGATCTTGTTATTAGCCATGGCTCTAGAGATAGACTCTACCATGACATGGTTGTGTCGCCACCAGTAGTGGCCTTCACTGAGGGCTACTTTGTAGTTACTGAGGATGTGCTCCAATGAGCCCTTTCCAGAGCACAGAGGACATACTGTAGACTCAGCCCTTCCCCAGGTATGTAGATTTGCAGGGCTGGGTAGGACATCATACACGACTTGAACCATGAACTTAATACACTGTGGTTCAGCCTGCCAGTTTCTCCCCAAGATAATTTCATCTTCAGCACTCCCTCCCAACTTGTCTCCCTGCTGCCACATGCCCACCATCCTGCTGGTTTGCTCCTCCTCAACACCTGCACGCACTTACTCCAGGACTAGATGGTATCTGCCCTTGGCATGGGCCCTGTCATATGAAGATTGTGGGATTGTTCCAAAACCCACCCTCCCTATTGCCAAAACACCCACCAGAGCCTTACGTTTCAGACTCCACTAACTCCAGACTATCCTGGGCTCACCACTTCCAACTTGTCTGTACCAAGATGCCTAGTGATACCACTCCAGAGTCCCTGTAGTCCCAATAAGGGAATTGCATCTCTTGTGCATGACACTTTAAACTCTTCTTCAAGGCTGCAGATCCAGCCACCTATGGAAGTAACAACTAATCTTCCTCTCCAGGCTATCCACAGTTGACATAGTCACCTCGTACACAGGATGCCATGTTGGTATAATCAAGCCTTGAACCTGTCAGGTAAGACAGATTTGTCTACTGTGGTGAGCCAAGTTTCAAGCTTCTTGATCATTACTGGGACAGCCACTGCATCTAAGATCTTAGCTAGGATTGTGACTGGTTTCTCTGTAATGGATGGAACTAAGATAGCATCGACAAAAAAGCAAAACTTGTCCTCCACCTTTCCCTTCTTCAGCACTATGATCCTGGATTTTGCTGATTTGAAGCTCATTCTTGGCCAGGAGATGTGCTTTTCCAGGCCATGGAGGATCCAACTGCCATCAGGCACTGATGTTTTGGTGACAGTCAGTCATTCATTAATACTCTGATGGGGGGCTGCTGAGTGCCAGACTTAGATAGTGGGCCTCTGCCCTCAGCCTCAGTTGTCTTAACTACAATGTTCAAAGCAAGGGTAAAGAGAATAACTGAGATGGTACATCCAATTATCTCAAGATGGTGGCAGTCACCCAGTTGTGACTCTAATCCTGAAATATCCATAATAATTCAGGATAAGGTCCTTGATTTTACTGGGTACATGACATGGATCTAAAGAAGTTTCAAACAGCTTGTGGGGTATTGAGCCGTATGCACTGGCAAGATCAAGCCACAATACAACCAGGTCTCTTATCCCTTTGCATGCTTCCCTTATCAGCTGGGTCACAACTCCCATATGTTCTAGACACCCTGGAACTCCAGGAATTTCTGCACTGATGTGTCAATATACACATTCTTAATGAGGAAATCTGTCATCCTTCTAGATCTTCCCTTTCACAATGAGAAGCGAGATGACTCTGTATTGCTCCAGCTTAGTTGAATTCTCTTCCTTGGGTATCCAGACTCCCTCCGACTGCCTCCACTGTTCTGTTACTGCCCCCTTCACCAAATCACTTGCATCATCTTCCAGAGGATTCTGAGGAGATCTGGGCAGTGCTTGTACACATTATATGGTACTCCACTGGGTCCAGGAGCAGAGCTGGATCTGGCTGCTGTAACCACCTTCCAGGCAAGTTCTTTAGTGTTGAACTCCACCACTGGGCCTGGTATGTCCAAAAGGGCTCTCTGAGGTCCCAGCTCTTGCTCTCTGTCACAGTTGCTCAGGGTGTTGTGCAGGAAAAGGTCTACCTCTTCCTTGGAAAAAACAAGATGACCATTGTGCTTCTGCCCTAACAGCTGCTTTGTGAAGCCAAAAAGGTCTGCTAAGAAAACAGTTTGCTTCTTGGCTCCTCAGTAGCTTCCTTGAACTGTCTTGCCAGCATTCGAAGCTCTTGCTGCAGCTGGTGAATCTTCTCTGCCCTACGATTTAAGGTGTAGATGGATCTAGTTGTCTTTTGCTCCTCAACACCAAACCCCTCTGCTGCAAAGCTGACAATGATAATGGTCAAAGTCTAGAGTTGTTTATTTACATCCCCCTTTGCTGTTGTGTTGATGATTCTGGCTACATCCTTGTTTTACCGCAAAATAATCCACCAATCGTACCCCTCTCAGAGGCCGATGACATCGAGTCCTACCAGGGCATTTTTGAGAGGACAGCCTCTCGGAACCAGTGGCCGCGAGCGGACTGGGCATCCATACTGGCGCCGTATCTGAAAGGTGTTGCGCAGCGGGCCTATTACGACCTCCCCGAGGAGGAAGCCGTGAGCTATGACCTCCTTAAAAATGAAATACTTAGTTGCTATGGCGTCTCCTCGGACCAGCAGGCGAGTGAGTGGCGGCATTGGCGCTTTGATCCAGAGCGCAGGTGTTTGAATTTTGGGGCAAGATGGGCCGCTGGCTACAGCTAGAAGGTCCCCAAGCACGCAAAGTAGTTGAGCAGGTAGCATGCGAAGGCCTCATAAACGCCATGCCGGATTATCTCACCCATCAGGTCCGGCGACATCCCTACAAAGAGATGAAAGGCCTCCTAGACGTCTTGAAGCGTCAGCTCGCGGTGCACCGATCCGGGGGGCCGGAGAGGTCGGCTCGCGGAGCCCTACAGGGACACGCTGTCAACCCCGAGCCCAGCCGTCGCGCGGTGGAAGCATTAAACAAACCTCGAGAGAAACCATCCCCGCTGCGCTGTTTCAAGTGTGGTGAGATTGGCCACATCTTACCTGCATGCCCCTTGTACGTGGAACCCATGGATTGCACCTTGTCTCTATTAGAGAGGTATGATGCTTTGTCTAATCCTTTGGCAATCCCTAACGTGGGAGTGGTGTTGGTAAATGGGCATTCTGTGCTTGCATTGTTTGATACCGGGAGTAACATTACCATTGTTGCTCGCCGTTATGTTTTACCGCGACAGTGGTTAAACCAACATTTGAGAGTCACCTGTGTGCATGGAGAGACTAGGGCATATCGGTCCGTAAAGTGCTTTATTACTTGGAAAGGAGAAGTGAGTCAATTGGCGGTCGCTGTGCTCCCTGAACCTCCCTTCCCTGTGATATTGGGACACGACTGGTCGAAAATGAAATGCGTTGAAACAAAAACCACTCCTAAAATCAACTTGGGTCTTGCTATGAGTGGGCGGGGCGTCCTTCCTGCGGCTCCCACTCCGTGCCATGCGGCAAACAGTGATGACGTAGGTCGCCGGGGGGAAGATTCCCAGGCGTCGGACCCTGACCCAGAAACACCTGGTGAGGGCACGAGCCAAACAACCGACCACTTCCCAGTAACAAACGAACCTTTAGGCCGGGTAGAACACCAGTATAGGTCTACGCCGGCCTCCTTTAAACGTGAACAGTGGAATGATGATTCCCTTAAGTTTGCTAGGAATGCTGTTGTTTCTGTGAATGGCCAGTTGTCAGGAAGTCCTGTACCACCGGAGCCCTACTTTGTTCTGGAGAACGATCTGTTGTATCGAGTCGCGACTCACGAAGGCGAGGTGCGGAGGTTGTTGCTAGTGCCGCGGACCTACCGGCAGGAGGTGTGTGAACTAGCGCATGCCCACCTCCTAAGCGCCCATCTTGGGGCCGAGAAAACTTTGGAGAGGATAAAACTCCGCTTTTATTGGCCCGGTATAAACGAGGAGGTCCGGCGGTTCTGTCAATCCTGCCCAGACTCTCAGATACGGCAGATCCCTAGGAGGGCTCGCTCTCCTCTTGTGCCAATTCCCCTCATTGATATTCCCTTCAAGAGAATCGGAGTCGACATTGTGGGACCCCTTGAACCTTCGAGCCATGGCCATAAATATATATTGGTCATGGTGGATTACGCGACCCGATACCCAGAGGCGGTTCCCTTGCGCTCTGCTAACACAAAAACTATCGCACGGGAACTTGTAAACCTTTCTTCCAGAGTGGGAATACCCAAAGAAGTCCTCACGGACCAGGGTACTCCCTTTACCTCGGGTACGTTCAGGGAAGTGGCTAAGTTACTCCGTATTATGTATCTTAAGACGTCTGTTTATCATCCTCAAACCGACGGATTAGTCGAGCGCTTTAACCAGACGCTTAAACAAATGCTACGCAAGGTAGTCAGGATGGTAGGAACTGGGACCAACTTTTGCCTCTCGTGCTTTTTGCATATCGGGAGGTACCCCAAGCTTCCACAGGCTTTTCCCCTTTTGAATTGCTGTATGGACGCCAACCCCGGGGACTTTTGGACATAGTAAAAGAAGGATGGGAGGAGGAGGCTCTTCCATCCAGAAATATTTTGGAGTATATCGCACAACTGCGAGATAGACTGGCACAAATCAGACCCATACTAAAAGACCATATGAGGCGGGCTCAAACAGTGCAGGTGCGGTGTTATAATAGGAACTCAGTTCTCAGAGAATTCCAGCCTGGGGATCGAGTGATGGTGCTCGTACCCACATCCCATTCCAAATTGTTGGCCCATTGGGTGGGCCCTTACGAGATTAAGGAGAGAAAGGGGCTTGTTAACTATTTGGTCCGACAACCGAATCGCCGCCCATGCGAAAGGGTGTACCATGTGAACTTGTTGAAGCCGTGGAGAGATCGGGACGACCCCCCACTCTCCGGTACATCCCTCTCCCTCTTCTCGAACAAGACAAGCCTTAACCTCGGCCATGATTTGACACCATCCCAAAGGCGGGAGCTAGAACAGACTATCCTAGCCGTCCCCGAAGTGGTTAGCGAGACACCTGGCCGCACCTCGTTTAATGAGCATGACATCATTACAGAATCCGGGGTGGTGGTCAGGGAATGGCCCTATCGTCTTCCGGAGGAAAAATGTGCGGAGGTCGATTTGGAGATCCAACAGATGCTAGACTTGGACGTTATTGAGGAAAGTCATAGCCCGTGGTCCAGTCCTATTGTCCTCGTTTCCAAGCCCGACGGCTCTTGGAGATTTTGTAATGACTTCAGACGCCTTAACCAGGTCTCCACGTTTGATGCGTACCCTATGCCCAGGGTGGATGACCTTATTGAGCGTTTGGGTATGGCTCAATACCTGACTACTCTTGACATGACCAAAGGGTACTGGCAAATTCCCTTAACAGCATCCACAAAAGAGAAAACAGCCTTCAGTACCTCTAGGGGACATTGGCCATTCGGACTGCATGGGGCGCCAGTGACTTTTGGTAGACAGAGTGCTTCTGCCCCACCAGTCCTACTGTGCCGTCTACCTGGATGACGTCGTCATCTATTCCAGCACCTGGGAGGAACATATTTTGCAGGTGTACGCTGTCCTTGCCACACTAGCGAAAGCTGGCCTCTGTATAAATCCGCGCAAATGTTTCTTCGGGTTGAAGGAGTCCAAATATTTAGGCTACCTAGTGGGGCGGGGGCAGGTGAAGCCACAATGCTCCAAGATCAAAGACATCCTTGAATGGCCCCGTCCGAGTACCAAGAGACAGATGCAGGCCTTCTTGTGGTTAGCTGGGTATTACCGCCGGTTTGTACCTCGCTTCTCTGAAAAGCAGCACCCTTGACTAATCTAACAAAGAAGGGGGCTCCTTTGTACGTGGTATGGGACAATAAAGCAGAACAGGCATTCGGTGACCTAAAAGCAGCCCTAACCACGGCACCAATACTAAAAACCCCTGATTTCTCTCTGCCCTATCTTCTCCAGACCAATGCTTCGGACACAGGCCTGAGTGCCGTGCTGAGCCAAAGCGTCGATGGTGTCGAACACCCCGTTTTCTACCTGAGCCGGAAACTGTTGGACCGGGAGACCAGATACGCAGCAGTGGAGAGGGAAGCCCTGGCCATTAAGTGGGCGGTGACTCATCTGAGGTACTACCTGTTGGGCCGGGAGTTAACCCTGGTGACGGACCATGCCGCGCTCCAATGGATGGCTCTACATAAGGAGTCGAATCCCCGGGTCACCAGGTGGTTTTTGGACCTTCAGCCATACAAGTTTACCGTCGAGGTAAACTACAGGCCAATGCTGACTCCTTCTCCCGGGTTCACGACCTCTTGGTCCGGTGCATCCACCCCGACGGGTCTGGGCTGAGGGGGGGACCATATCACGCACACGCGCATAGGGAGCCGCAGAACGACCCAGGAAGTAGCGCAAAGTCTACAGCCAAAAGGGAATGGCAGGCAACTAACCTCTCTCTCTCTCTTTTCCCAGAAAGAAGGAAACGACGACACCATGAGTCTTCTAACGTCTTGCCACTTCCGCATTCTCCTTCCCCCTGATGACGTCAGGACTCCCAGCGTCCATTGCGACTCCCTACCCAGTATTCTTCTGATTAATTCCGGTCCCCACTATAAATCTTCCCCATCCCGCCATATTGTCGTTTGGTTGTAATCTGTGAATGATTCTCTGGACTGTGATTGAATATTGTGCAAACTGTACAGTATACGGGGCCGGAAACCCCAAACCTTTATGCGAATTTTTGTCTTTATTTTACATTGTATAAATCTAGTAACCTATGACTAACTTTAAACATCTACCACACTTCCATTGAATCATACTAAGGGGTCACTAAATCCAAAAAGTTGCTTTGTCAGTACTTGCCTGCATATTCCAAATAAGTAGTGGACATTTAATCTAGGTTTGTTTAAGATGTATAAACGTGGGCAACATGAGATACGGGCTTGTATGTTCTCTTCATGTGGGCATGGCATTTCTTGCAGGATACTGCTTTCATTCAACAGTGCAACAATATACTTATTGGCTGCTGGGCTACTCTCATTGAGTGAGAACATGAGTGTGGCAAACTGGTGCCATATTCTGGTATTATGATTGGCTTGCGACTATTTATATTTAATGTCTTCTTTTGAACATGTGTATGTTATTTGAAATGGGAAAGAAGTTAGTTGTTCTATCCTATTAAAGAAAAATCTGAGGGAAGGAAGGATATCTGCAAAGCTAAAATAGAAAACAAACTCAGTCAGAATAACATGAAGGAATATCTGGAATGAACTGGGTATTGCAGCATTGGGCACAGTTGATATCCCAGGAGGCTCTATGGAGCTGCACCTAAAATCAGATATTTAATTACAATTTCTTTGATGTTGAGTTTTAAACAGCTTGTTGTGTTTAAATTTGCTTTGTAACTGTTGACAATGAGAGTGTTGTATTGGAGTTGGGAGGTGGGTTTTAAGTTTGCCTACCACCACTAACTGATGCTACCTGGTTTATGCGTTCAGTTATTGAGACTAAAGGAGATTAAACACCTGCAGCCTGCCACTCTTCTATGTCAGCTCAGGACACCAGGCTTCCATAGCCTACTGCAGTGCCGCCAGCTGCAATTTCTGACCAACAATAGCTGACACTGATCACATCACCAGCCTGCCAGTCCCCACCATCAGCATCAGATGTCAACCAGCTCCCGCCAGCCGTAGTGCTGCCAAGTAGGCAGTTAAAGCCATCATCTAGAGGTGCCAGCCAGATACAGACCACCATGCTACTAAGAACCAGCACTTCTCTGGGCCTCTACCCTGACATTGAAGGACTCCATAGTCACAACAAAGCTGGGCTAGAGCTTGGCCAACACTAACTAGTCAATAAAATCCTCCAGGAATTTGCTGATACCTTCCCTGCAGAGAACATGGACTGTGGCCACACCAACTAGGTACATCACACAATTGACAAAGGTGACACAGAACTAATCAAGTTCGGCCACATCACCTGCTTTTTGCCAAAAGTGAAGCTGCAGCCCAGCAACTATAAGAAATGGTTGAGGTTAGCATTGTTGAACCATCTGAAGGTTTGTGGTGAACACCAGTTGTATAAATCCAGAAAAAAGATAGCAGTTGGTGCTTTTGTCTAGACTACAGACAGCTTAATAATGTAACAAGAAACGATTTCTATCCAATTCCATGCATTGATAATGCACTTGATCACATTGTTGGTTCACAGTGATTTTTCTCACTGAAACCTGAGAAGTGGGTACTGCCAGGTGGAACTGTCACCAGAGTCTAGAACAAAAACAAAATTCTCCTTGGGTGAAGGTTTGTGGCGATTCAGAGTAATGTAATATGACTTGTGCAATGCCGCCTTCACTTTTGAGCTCCTATTGGAGAGGGTCCTAGATGGCATACTCCAAAGCAAGTGCATTGTCTATGTCAGGGGTCTCCAAAACGTCGCTCGTGAGCTACCAGTAGCTTGCAACCTCTTTCCAAGTAGCTTGCCAAAGGGTTTATGAATCCTACATAAATTTGAAAACTTGATTAGTCAATTTTGATTAGTAACTTGGCAAACTAACATAAATGTATATCCATTCAAATGCCCAATCCTCTTCTTACACAAAATGATTATTTGCCAATTAGTTGTCAATCAAATAGTTACAGTGCTGTCAAATTTGATGAGTCAGTGGTGATGTGAGATGGGTAACAACCATGGCCATGGCAGGTACCCATACCAATAAGAGGCTAAAAACATACTTTTTTCATGAAGAGTGGGAAACAGAGTTTTGTTTCACAAATGTAAATGGTAAGTGTGTGTGTCTGATCTGTGGTGCAAGTGTGTCAGCCTGTGAAAGATGTGGAGTGCCATTTCATCATGGTCCACAGCAACTTTTCACGGGACCTTCCTGCGGGTAGCAGTCTACAAAAAGAGAAGATAAAAGAACTGAAAACAACGCTTCAAAGACAACAGTCTCTGTTTACCAAACCTATGAAGGAGGCCAATGCAGCAACAGAGGCCTGGTTTTAAGTAGCGCACATCTTAACGGAGCACAAAAAGCCCTTCACCGATGGCAAGATTGTAAAGGAGGCTATGACCACGGTGGCTGAAGTGTTATTCAGGGACCATAAAAGTAAGACAGAAATTTTTTATGCTATTGCCGATGTACAACTTTGTGCAAATAGTGTGGCAAGGAGACTGTCTGCAGATGCGGTAAAACAGCTGGAATCAGACATGCAGAGGTGCAAATGGTTTTCAATTCATTGTGATGAGTCTGTTGACTCCAGTGATACAGCCCAGCTGGCTGTTTTAATTCGGATGGTGTTTGGTGACTTTTCCACCAAAGAATAGTTTTTGACCTTACTTCCACTGAAAACAACTAGGAGAATTAATATATACAATGCAGTGAAGGACTACTTTGTAGGAAAAAAGATGCCTGTTGAAAAGCTGGTGTCTGTGACAACTGACAGAGCACCTGCTATGACAGGTTGGCACTCAGGATTTATTGCACACTGCAAAGCGGACGCAGACTTTCCTAAGTTTCTGAACTATCATTGCATCATTCAACTACAGGCTATATTTGCAAAAGTTATGGAATTTGACCATGTCGTGGCCACTGTTGTTAAGATCGTCAGCTCCATTTGAGCAAAGGCAAAACAACACCGGAGCTTCAAGCTGTTCCTGGAGGAATGCTCTGCAGAGTATGAGGATATCCTCCTCCACACTGAAGTCAGATGGCTAAGTCGGGGTAAGATACTGAAGCACTTTCTTTCCTTGCTGGGTGAAATCAAGACTTTTATGGAAACGAGGGAGGACGATACCACCCTTTGATCTGATGCAGAGTGGTTACTTGATCTTGGTTTCCTGACAGATGTAACTGAGAAAGTTAACCACCTGAACCTACAGTTACAAGGCAAAGATAAAAACATTTCTGATATGATCAGTGCTGTTAAGACATTCAGGGCAACACTGTCACTGTACATCCAGCAAGTGAAAAATAAAAAGTTTCAGCACTTCCCCTCTGTCTCAAAGATGTTGGAAAGTCACACAGATGCAGCCAACCTTTTATATGTTTACAAGTATTGTGGCCTCTTGTCGAGGCTTGGACAGGAGTTTGCAGACAGATTCAGTGACTTTGAGAAACTTGAACCCTGTGTGACTTTTATAGCCAACCTCTTTATGGATGTGGACATAAGTGAAATTTCAGGACAGATGGCTGAACCTGGGTGGCGCAGTGGTAGCGCTGCTGCCTCTCAGTTAGGAGACCTGGGTTCACTTCCTGGGTCCTCCCTGTGTGGAGTTTGCATGTTCTCCCTGTGTCTGTGTGGGTGCTCCGGTTTCCTCCCACAGTCCAAAGACATGCAGGTTAGGTGCATTGGGGTTCCTAAATTGTCCCGTGTGTGTGTATGTGTGCGTGTGTGTGCCCTGTGGTTGGCTGGCACCCTGCCCGGGGTTTGTTTCCTGCCTTGCGCCCTGTGTTGGGATTGGCTCCAACAGACCCCCGTGACCCTGTAGTAAGGATATAGCGGGTTGGATAATGGATGGATGGATGGCTGAACCTTTCTGTGTTGATGCTGTAGAAATGGAAATTGAGGTTATAAACCTTCAAATTAATGTGCAGTTAAAGTTTCAACCACATTCTCAGCATTTCTGGAGCTTAGTGGAGCCAGATAACTATAAGAATCTTCACCAAGCAGCTCTGAAAACCAAAGTTCAGAACAAGACTGACAGATGAACATTTTAATAACTCCGTAAGAGTGAATCTAAGTGGCTACACTCCACCATACATCTCTGTTGAGTTCATGTAGTGGCAGTCATCTCACTAACTAAAAAAGACAATACACATCATACATACAACTAGACATGTGAATACTTTTGTGAAGTGAAACAGCAACATGTAACAAAATGACAAATGAATAAGTAATATCTATGTATTTGTAATTGGATTGTTTTGTTGTGACAGCATTCATGTTTTAACTCAATAGTGTGAAATACACTAGAAAATGGATACAGACATACAAAATGCACTTGCAGGTTAACTTAATATTTTTTGCAATGTTTTAATGCAAAATGTGAGTTCTGGACACCAACATTTTGTAAATGTCAGCACTCCAAACAGTCCATGGCCTGGTGGGAGCAGGACACTTCTGAGTGTCAAAAACCCAGCAACAGCTACATGAAAAAATGTATTGGGTTGGCTGCTGAAAGGACATAGAGCTGTATGTGGGAACTTGCACATACTTGCACTGCCCACAATGGGCCTACAGATCATTCCCATGCCCCTTGCCACAATACTAGGCAATTACTACACAATTACTACTTCGCTAAAAGACCAAAGGATTTTCCTGTCCCTGACAAGAGATAGAGATAGAGATAGAGATAGAGATAGATAGAGATAGATAGATAGATAGATAGATACTTTATTAATCCCAAGGGGAAATTCACAAAGAGTGCCACCACAACAGCTGAAAAGCTGGTAGCCAAAGTGTTTTGCAACTTTGGGGTATCAGAACTCCACAGTGACCAGGGAAGAAACTTCAAAACCCAGCTATTCAAAGAAATCTCCCAGCTGATGGGGTTGCACAATACCATAACCACTCTCCTCCATCCCCAAAGTGAAGGATTGGTGGAGTACTTCCACTGGATTTTAGTCACCCAACTGGCTATGCTCACACCCACCCACCAATGTGACTGCGACCAGTGTCTATCACACATTTTATGGCCTTACTGCTTGGCTATTTATATGTCAGCCAAATGCCCTCCAGCAGCCCTGATGTCTGTTTTTGAGCTCTGTACCCTAGTTGACAATCGTCTTTGGGCAGCCTACAGCGGAAGAGTTTCCTGGTGTACCTGGTCTGGAGTATTGAACCGGTAGGAGACAGCCCACGTATTTGCTATACACCACCAGATTGAGGCTGGGGCCTGCCAGAAAAGAGCTTATTACCATCAATGTCAGGGGAAATCTTTTGCCCCAAGAGACCAGGTGTGGGTGTTTAACATCCACCACAAAAAGAACTTGCACTCAAAGTTTGTCAGTCACTGTGAGGGTCCAAGTATGGTCTTGGAGAGACTCTCTGAAGTAGTTTATAGGATTGAGATGCCTGAAAAGAACAAATTAATGGTGCTCCATCAAGACTGCCTATTACATTTTAAACACAGAACAGCATCACAAGTCCCGAACGTTCCACCAGTCCACTCACAACACCAGAGCAAAAAGCCTTGCTGGCTGAACCTCACCATAGACCTCAGAGTCTAAGAAATCCTCTGTGCTTGCATCAGGATTTTTTCGTAGACTATGGCAGTCACTGGGATGCCCGAAACCCCTTGGATGGGGGCTATGTAGAAAAGGACAGCTTTGACATCTGTGGAGGCTCTGCGGCTTTGCACCTAAAATTAGATATTTAGTTATTGTTTCTTTGATGCTGAGTTTTAGACAGTGTGTTGTGTTTAATTTTGTTTTGTAACTTTGGCAATGAGTGTGATCCAAAGGAGCTGAGCTGGGGGGTTCTGAGTTTGTCTACCACCACTAACTGATGCTGCCTGGTGTATGAATCCCGGTTTTGGGAATAAAGGAGGTAAGCTTAGTTTGAATATTTTTGTTTGTAGTGACTTTCTGCATTACTTGATTGTACAACACTACCAGTTCTTGTCAAAATGTAATACTGGGACTCAAGCAATCCATGCTCCATTTCTAGAGGGGGATGTGGACAAAGGTAATGCAACAAACCAATTTTTAATAGATTCTCCATCCCACTGCCACCTTTTTCCAATGACCAGTCTTGCCATACTATACTACATCAATAACTCCTACTATGTCAACTAGAATGGCCAATAAGAAGTCCACCTCTGACCATCAGTATAGACTGTCGAAAACTGAAGACAAGTAAGGAGACAACTGAGGAAGCCTCTGTAACAGAGTGGGTTGGCTCCACTCATGTTGGGAGCCTCTTAAACCAACACCACTCATAACATAACCAAGGAAGGGCGTCGGCAAGTAAGGACACACACAGTCAGCAATGGATTGCTATAGAAGCGCAAGTGTTTTATTCAGACAATCAAAATAAGCAGTGTTCAATAGTGCAGTGTATAAATATTTCAATAAATATTAAAATGCAGGTTTCCATGGTGAAGGATAAAAACAATGCAATAAAAAGTTCAAAACCAATGGTAAAAACAAAGTCAGGATTTCTTTCTAATATCCCTAGACACGAGGCATCAATGCCACACCTCCCTCTTTATTCAGCCGCAGTATCCATTCTCCTGCCTTTCGCAATCCTACCTCTCACCCTATTGTACCTACATCCTCTGTCTCCGTCTCTCCTATTGCCCAGCACGTCTTCCTTCATTGTCTCCCTGCTCTCCATTCTCAGGTCTAGCAATCGGCAGAGAAATCAGCAGCTGCAGTCCCTTCCGCTTAAGGCTTTAGCCACAACTGCCTCTGTCAGCGTTCTGTTATGACACCTTATCCAGCCCCTACCATTTCATTCATGCTCAAGCACTGGTGCCTTCCAGATCCCTAGGGTGATTTCTCTCAAACCCACTTCTGCCACCATATGTGAAAGATGGTCTGTGGCTTCTGGAGAATTTTAAATAATCATCACCCATGAAATGCAGGCTGCAAACCGGGGGCCAGTTGTGCACAATTGCGCTCTGCTCCAGGGATGATGGAGATGCCTGGCTGACTGAGTACACACTGGCAAGGGCGAGTATCAGTCAGGTGCCTCATTATTGCTGTGGAGGGAACGCCATCTCAAAAGTGTGCCACATTACGAGAGCATGCATTACTACATCCTCCTCCCTCCGAAAAAACTCCATCCTTCCTACTACCTTCGACAAAATATTCCTCCTCCCTGCGAGGAATCCCCAGTCACCCCTCCTCCCTCGTCCGTCCGCTCTCAGTTCTCCGCTGTCCGTTTTCCGCCATCCACCCTCCTATCTCCGTCATCCGCCTTCAGCTCTCCATCAAACCCCACACTCCCCCCGCCCCCTCATCGACATTTTCGTTAATGAAGTGACGTAATACTTCAGCTCCACCTTCTTCACAAGTTCATTAACCAAATTATTTGTCAATTATATTTCACAGTAAGAATTTACAGCACGACTCAAACGTGGGAACGAAAGTAAATGACGTTAATTGTTGAGTGTCTTTTAATATTGTGTAAGCATACATATTAACACATGTGCAATTAAACGTGTGCATTTACGGTGTGATTTTTCAGGCTTAAAAGCTCGCCTTTTATTAAAAAGGTAAATGCAAACTTTTTTCATTCTGAAGGGCACAAACCACGCAAAAATGTCGGTACACCAGATAAATATGCGCAACATATTATCAGTTGTATTGTATGCTTACAATACATATAGAAATGTGTTAATCGTTAACTAATAGTATGGGATGGTGTTTTTCAACTCAGCTATAGATGCAGATGGAAACCAGAACTGCTTTGAAAAATACGAACGCCTTAGGACCGATCTGGAATAAGGTAGCACAGCGCCTTGATTTAAACGATTCCATGTCTTGGTGGGTTTGCGTTGCTTGTTGTCAATATCTTTACACCTGTTTTTAAGGCTTATTGACTGAAAGGGGCTTTCGTGAAAAAAGTTAGGGCTTTGCTACAGGATACACCCTCCACAAGTTAAGGAAGTTAAAAATAAAGGTATATATTTCTGTTTAGTTTAAACCTTTTAAGTTTGTATGCGGGCGGCATGGTGGCATGGTTTCGGAGGGAGGAGGATGTCCTAAAATGGACACTGTACCTAATGAAGAGCATGCACAGCACAGAACTGGCTGGTCAGAAAAGAGAAAAAAAAGAACAGAGAGAGATCAGAAACAGAGAGTTGTGAGATTAGCAACGGAAGGGGAGCATTGTCCATTCTATGAGCTTTGTTTGTCATAGCATTTTCATTAAATGACTAGAGTTTTATATAAGAACTCTTTCGTCTCCTACCGCAGCTGGGTGGAGCCGGGGAGGAGCAACACGCCTCTCCCCAAACCCTTTAGACGGTTTAAGAGACAAAGGCATACCTCATGGATGTAATAAGGGCTCAGTTTACAAAAGCGGGGTTTAGAGATTATCAATTATGACAGTTGTCCAACCCCCATCCATCCATCCATTTTCCAACCCGCTGAATCCGAACACAGGGTCACGGGGGTCTGCTGGAGCCAATCCCAGCCAACACAGGGCACAAGGCAGGAACCAATCCTGGGCAGGGTGCCAACCCACCGCAGGACACACACAAACACATCCACTCACCAAGCACACACTAGGGCCAATTTAGAATCGCCAATCCACCTAACCTGCATGTCTTTGGACTGTGGGAGGAAACCGGAGTGCCCGGAGGAAACCCACGCAGACACGGGGAGAACATGCAAACTCCACGCAGGGAGGACCCGGGAAGTGAACCCAGGTCCCCAGGTCTCCCAACTGCGAGGCAGCAGCGCTACCCACTGCGCCACCGTGCCGCCCCATATTTAATATGTTACATGTATATGTAACAATGAACCTGTAAGTAACACTTTCACAATAAAATATTTTAAGTACACATTGATTAATTTATGAAATAAATATCTGAAATTCAGAAAAGCACATTGTATTTTCAGGGTATAAAAAGGAATAAATATTTGTTTAATGAAATTGATATTGTATACCTTTCAAATGGAGTTCTTGTTCTCTGTAAAACATACGTCAATGTGCCACATGTTTGGTAACAGCTCCTTTATTTTCCAAGGTGATTTTTCTGAAACAACCGGAAAGGCTTAAAATGCAGGATTCTCTACTGATAGCCACTTGCAATTGTGTGTCTGATGTAGCTGTTTTTATCTAGAAGGAGACATAATATTAAATTACGGTACTTTTTGTTTACAGATTGGACCAAATGTAAACTATGTAATTGTGGGATTGTTACATATCCTTTCTTTAACAGTAGACCGTAGTATGGACTACTTATTATTCAAGAAATTTAACAGAAAGCTGTATCCATTTTTTTTTGTAATTTGTTGCTGACCCTATGTAGCTGTGGATAATGGCACAGATCATTTTTAATCTAAAGATTTTATGCAGAATGGATATAAAGCTTCTGATAGAACTGCCATCTACAGGGAACAATGTTGTACAGCATAAAAAGTATAAAAACTTCAATGAAAAAAAAAAAAAAAAAAAATCACACCCTACTAGGGTCACATAATCCACATCAAGTCATCCCATTATATGTCCCATGTACTTTAACTAAAATATTATTAAATAAATCACTTGTGAATTGAAATGGAACATTATTACATTTATTTTCATAGTGCTGAGCCACAACAGGAGTACCTTGGAATTATTTTGTATCAGTTTGTGAAAGTGCAGAGTTGAATTGATATTCTACTTTGTGATGATGCGGGTTTGCTGCATACTCCCATCCGCTGTCCGGGAGCCCTTGAACCCGTCACCGTCGGTAATGTTACCGATAAGCTCGCAGTGAGGCAACAACATAGCAAGGCGATGGTGCAAAAGTGCTTTTATCAAACAGAACAAAACAGTGTTTAAATAAATAAAGTGCAGTGATTCAACATCTCTTCATTAAATAAATAATTCATAAAAACAAATTGTGAAACGTGGAGGTTAAAATATAGGAAAAAAAAATCTTAAAAACAATGAGGTGAAAATAATGCAGAGTTGTCCTTTAAAAATCCGGTGCAACATTCTTCTACTACTGGCAGCCCCCCTGCTTCCCCCGTCTGGGCTTCTCAACAGGGGAGTCACCCTAGCTGCAGCTGACCTGTTTCACTCTGCCGTTTTGGCTGTTCGGTTTGCCTCACTGACTCCTGGCTCCGGTAGGCTCTTCCAAAAAGCGACTTGGGATTCCCCAACGACCAGGGCTCTCACACTGGGGACACCACGTCCCAAGTCTCGACTCCTGCTGCCTTCCGCAGCCTTATGCGGAGAGTCATCCGCCATCCACCTTCCGTCACTGGTCACTCTCACTACATGATCACTCAGTACTAGTCCCGGGTGTTAGCCCAACACCCAGGCTTCCTGCACAGCTGCATGCGAGCCTGCGGTCTCTCGCCATACTGCTTCCTACTCCTCCAGCAACCTCCGTCTTTCCTTTTTTTTCTTTCTCTTCCCTATCTAGGCGACTAGAGCTTCGATATATGAAGGGGAATGTGATAGTCGAGGCAATCAGCAACTCCTGAGAACAATTACGGATGTGGACCGTTTCTCACCTGTGCACTTAGGCGAGAAACGCCCACACCACGAACTCCTCAGGAACTGCTTCGACCACACACCACCACGCCCCCTCATTAAGCCACGAGCGCGGTGATTATTTATTTAAAACGGGCCTTTGATGGGAGCTGTGGACCCGCAACACCACATGCTTGTTGAAGCATCTCAGACGTGCACAAGCATGAGACAGACTCTGTTCCTGGTATTGTTTTCACACACTTTCGTTTAACTTTTAATTCTTTAATTTTACTTGTCTTTTGGAGGACTTTGCAGTGTTGATATAACATGAAGCACAATGTTTGCAAATGAATAAGCAGTTATTGGGCTGGACTTGTGACCAATGAATTAAGGAGGTTCCAATGAATTAAGGAGTTCTTCAATTGAAATGGTCGCTCGCATTTGAGTATATAATATTCTCATTCATGATACTATTTTCTGGAAGTGGTTTATTTAACAAAATTTCAGTACAAATACATGTGTTTTTGAGAAATTGTGAGCATACAAGTAAATGACTTGAAGTACAATATAAGATTTTTTTCACAGACGTTTCTGATGCTTTTTTGCTATTGTTCAGCATTGGCCCCCATGGGCATCCATTTTATCAGAAATAAAAAAACAACAGATTGTTGTGTTGAACATACCTCTATAAGTTGATTACGAATATCGATATCAAGAATATCCTCAACTTCTGCTTCAGTATTTTCTGGACCTTTGCCCAAGGAATTATGAAGAATTGGGTAGAAAAAGCATGGTGATTGCCCCCCATGCACAACAGACATTGCTATCAGTTGTCCCACAAAAAAATAGCCATTTTCCTTTAATGCTGCATGAAAGGTTGATAAAAAAGGTTTTATAGAAATCAGTCACAAAAGCAAAACATTTAGTTATATGCAAATCCATTAGAAGGATAACTTAGTCAAGCATTTAAGGCTTTGAACATCAAACCCTGAGGTTGTAGGTTTAAATCCCACCACTGACATTATGTGACCAAGTCCCTTCACCTAATTGTGTTATAATTGAAAAAGAAATGGAATGAATTGTTGTCTCAAAAATTTTCAACTTATTGGATAAAGGTGTTCGGCAAATATTAACTAATAAAGTAAAAAGTATTTTGTAAACATACCTGCTGAATTGCAATTTAAAAATTTGCTTCCTAAAACTCCCATCAAACATTCCACTTTAATCTTTCAAATATTTCAGGCATAAGCGAAAATATTCACGTTTTGGACCACCAAAGTCTACTGCTCCTTCAGAAATGCTAATATCGTCAGCAAATATTACATCAATTCTTTTTTTTGTAGTAAAGTTTGGTCTACTCATTGCTCTCACTGTGCCATCCCAAACATTTATTCGCATTATATTGAACTGAGTAACTTCATGTTCATTTATTGCAGTGGTAAGTGGCATCAGTATTTGCTCAACAGACAATGAAGTATCTCTGTAAAGTTTAAATATTGCTCGGTTAATATTCTACATAAGGATTTATGCTGAAATATCCTGTCGCAACTGCATCTCAGTAAGTTATATACATTTACAGGCCTACAGCTTCCTTTTGCTATGACTAGCAGTCTACTGAAAATTCCAAAGATACATTGATTGAACACTGTGACAGATAGTTTGCACTATCATCCCCTTGAGCCCTCGGACAATATGGCACACACCAGATAAATGTCCAATTATTATTTTTATTATAATAAATCAGTGTGCCAAGCACCCTCCACTCCACAATACTCATACACAAATCAATAATCAATTATAATGCACAATCCTCCACTCCCAGCAGCTCAGTCACCCTTCCTCCCAACTCGGCTCACTGTTGGGATCTCCCATAGTCCTTTTATAGTCCATGATACGGAAGTGCTTCTGATTCCCCCCAGTCCATGTGATTCTTAGCACTTCCGGGTCAAATCAAAACTCTTCTTTTCTTCAACCCAGAAGTATATCATCTCTTCCGTTCCCGTGATTATGAAGTACTTCCGGGCTATATGGTATGTACATGTCCCTGGGCCTCCCTGCAGTGTCTCCTGGCGGCCCCCACGGTATCCAGCAGGGCTGTGAAGAAAAACTCCAAGGTGGTCCATGATGCCCTGCTGGAATTCATGGCACCTCCATGTTGCCGGGAGGGCTTCATCTGGCGGCGTGAGGGTATTGGCCGGGAAGAACGACCGGCCATATACCACAACACATCATAAAACATTTACAGCTAAACAATACATTGTAACAAGAATGAGTCAGAGACATCATAAAGAGTTGGGGCAGCCACCCGTATAATATTTTCTCAGCTGCAAAATTGCTTTTTTAGTAGCACAATGTGCTTAGGTCCAGAACAGAACTGCCTGTACTGAGGCAAGATGGCAGTTTTAAAGGCCTGGAAGGGAAATTACATCATCGGTGCAGGAACTGGGAGTGGCATCCTCGCGCCCGGAAGTGATGTCATCCTTGGGGCCGGCAACAGACGGGATTTCCCAGGAAAGGTCTGCAAGGGACTGAGAGATATAGTCAGTACACTCTGCCACCCCCTGGCCTTGCGTAGAATTACTAGTGTTTAGGCCCTTCAGCTATTTCCCATGCGCACGTGTGTGACAAGCCCCCACCCCTTAGCCCATTCCCTTCGGGTCGGGCAGACCTGTCCGAGAGGTCGTGGACTCGAGAGAGAGCATCAGTATTGGCATGGAGAGAACCCTTATGGTGAACAAGCGAAAACTTATATGGTTGGAGGTCAAGAAACCACCTAGTGACCCATGGATATGACTCCTTGTGAAGAGCCATCCACTGGAGAGGTGCATGGTCCGTCACCAGAGTAAATTCACAGCCCAAGAGATAGTACCTCAACTGTGTAATCGCCCATTTTATCGCAAGAGCCTCCCGTTCCACTGCTGCATACCTGGTCTCCCGATCCAGCAGTTTCCGGCTCAGGTGCATGACGGGGTGTTCAACACCATCGACGCTTTGGCTCAGTACGGCCCCCAGGCCTGTGTCTGAAGCGTCCGTCTGGAGTATGAAAGGAAGTGAAAAGTTGGGTGCTTTCAATATGGGTTCTGATATAAGGGCCTGTTTTAGGTCAGAAAATGCAGCAGCAGTGTTGTCAGTTCATACCACGTGGTTTGGAGCCCTCTTCTTTGTTAAGTCTGTCAAGGGCACTGCTCTCTCGGAGAACTGGGGTACAAGCTGGCGGTAGTACCCGGCTAATCCGAGGAAAGCCTGCACTTGCCCTTGGTATTCGGACGGGGCCAGTTTAAAATGGCATTAAGTTTGGAGCACTGTGGTTTCACAGCACCCCGACCCACCAGGTAGCCCAAATATTTAGCTTTTTTTAATCCAAAGAAACACTTCTTTGGATTAATTCCAAACCCGGCTTCACCCAGCGTCCACAATACCGTTTCCACCTGCCGCACGTGGTCCTTCCATGTGCTGGAATAGATGACAACGTCATCCAAATAAGCAACGCTGAACGCGTTATGAGGCCGGAGCACTCAGTCCACCAGACGCTGGAAAGTTGCCTGAGCCCCATGTAACCCGAATGGGAGGACCCAGTACTGCCAGTGCCCACTAGGGGTGCTAAACACGGTCTTAACCTTTGTGGAGTCTGTTAAAGGAACCTGCCAGTACCCCTTCGTCATGTCAAGTGTGGTCAAAAATTTTGCTTGTCCAAGCCTCTCAAGGAGGTCGACCATGCAAGGCATTGGATAGGCGTCAAACTGGGAGACTTGATTCAGTCGACGGAAGTTGTTGCAAAACCTCCAACTCCCATCAGGCTTATTGACCAAGACAATATGGACCAGGGACTATAATTTTCCTCAATCACACCTAGATCCAGCATGCGCTTGATCTCAAGCTCCACCTCTGCCTTCTTTGCTTCGGGAAGACGATATGGGCGTTCTCGTACGACAACTCCGGGTTCTGTCACTATGTCAAGCGCAATCAGAGAGGTCCCTCCGGGTTGCTCACTCACTACCTTCAGAACTGACAAGATCGCTGTCTCGAGCGCCTGTCTCTGTTTAGCATTCAACTCGGAACCGAAATTAAGGCTGTCGTTCTGAGCAAAGAAAGAGCGGGGCTGAGTGGAGGAGGGATCGGGACCCCTCTCCTTCCACGGCTTCAGCAAGTTGACATGATATACCCACTCACTCGGCCAATGATTGCGTTGTTTCACAGAATAATCAACAAGCCCTTTCCTCTCCTTAACTTCATATGGGCCATGCCAGTGGGCAAGCAACTTAGAATGCGAGGTAGTGACCAATACCATGACCCAATCCCCCAGTTGGAACTCCCGGAGAGCCGTGCCATGATCATAATAGTGGGCCTGTGCTGCTTGCACCTCTTCCATGTGATTTTTTAAAATAGGTCAGATTTATCCGAATTGATCGTGTAACTGCACGATATACTCTAATATATTGATGAAGGGAAGAACCTCTCCTTCCCGTTCTTCTTTTAAAACATCCAATAGTCCTCGGTGTTGTTGTCCATATAACAATTCAAAAGGGTAGAACCCCGTAGTGGCTTGTGGGACTTCCCGATAAGTAAAGAGCACGAGGAGGAGGAGCTGATCCCAGTTCCTCCCGTCCTCTCTGACCACCTTGCACAGCATTTGCTTGAGAGTCTGATTGAACCTCTCGACAAGACAGTCGGTTTGAGGATGATATACCGCGGTCTTTAAGTGCTTTATTTGAAGTAACTTGGCCGTTTCCTTGAACGTCGCTGAGGTAAAGGGCATCCCTTGGTCCGTAAGGACTTCTTTAGTGATCCCGACACGTGCAAATACCCCCACTAGTTCCTGTGCAATAGCTTTAGTAGTGGCAGAGCGCAGCGGAACTACCTCTGGATATCGGGTAGCATAATCCACGAGGGCAAATATATATTTATGTCCTCAGGCTGAGGGCTCCAGAGGTCCTACTATATCAACCCCAATACACTCAAAGGGAACATCAATCAGGGGGAGGGAAGCAAGAGGAGCATGGTCCCTCCTAGGAATTTGCCATTACTGACATTCTGGACAAGAGATGCAAAAACAGCGAACCTCCTTGTTAATTCCCGGCCAATAAAATTGGAGCTTAATCCACTCTAAAGTCTTTTTGGTGCCTAAATGGCCTCCCAGGAGGTGGGCGTGCGCCAACTCATAAACCTGCTGCTGGTAGGTTCGTGGGATTAGCAACAATTTCCACACATCGCCCTCATGTTCAGCTATTCGATATAACAGATCGTTGTCTAGTACAAAGTGAGGGCCGCATGGCATGGGCTGATGAGTGCATTGGCCATTGACAAGCACGACTGCATTTTTTGCAAACTTCAGGGAGTCATCATTCCATTGCTCCCTCTTGAAAGACGCCTGTGTTTTTTTGAATTGGAAATGCATTTCGGAGAGATGGTCTAGTCTGACCTCAAGGGGCGGGAAGTCCTCACGACCCGTCAAGGCCCAGGTTGATGATGTGTTTAAGTGCGACGGCCCAGGAGCCTCCCTGTCCTCCTCGCAGCCCTCTGTACCTCTCACCTCCGGCTGGTTGCACGGCGTGGAAATAGCCTGAGTCGGGTTAGCCCCCTCCATGACTAGGCCTACAGGGTTAAGGCGACTAGTTATCAGCACCCCGCATTTACTGTTAGACCAGTCCCTCCCTAGGATCGCAGGAGAAGGTTGGTGTGGGTGGACCACCATGGAGAATTTTTTTACTAATCCTTCATAGCTTATAACACAGGGCAGTTTTATATACACGTGTTTCCCCGTGTATGGACCGCATACCGGTCTTTTTTTTCATTCACTGTCGCGGTAGTACTTAATGGCAATCAACAATAGAGATGTTGCTGCTGGAGTCTAGATGGGCCGTAACTCAAAATCCATTTATAATTACTACTCCCGTATGACCAGTAGCCAGGGGGTTCGTAAGTGCACATAACCGTCCTCCCTCGTTCCACCCGCATTCCTCCGTGCTCCTGCACGAGCAGCCCACCCCATGCCCCAGGGACATCGGGACAGGCTTCGGTTTATATGGAAGGGACTTATACAGTGGGACATAATCCCTACGGAGTCCACTAGAGGACCGTTCTGCTCTCACAGATTGTGAGGCTGGCTTAGTTCTTATTTGTGTTATTAATTCGTCCAGGGAATAAAAGTCTCTCCAGACCGGCTGGGCAAAATTATTGGGAAAACCTTTAATTAGAATAAAGAAGGCCACCTGCTGCACAATTTGTATGGTGTTTAATTGAAATGGCTTCAGCCATTGAGCCACTAGCTCCCAGAAAGCATAAGCTTGCTCCTGGGTTGATCTCTCTGGATCATTTTCCCAAGTTTGTAAGTCTTTTACCTACTGGTCTGGGGATAGCCCATATGTTCACACACACGCAAGGATCGTCCTTCCTACATTTACAACGTGTGTACCTGTTACAATGTACACACTTCTCTCTATGCTGTGGTTTCTAATACACACCTGAAAGAAAGAGACATCCATCCATCCATTTTCCAACCCGCTGAATCCGAACACAGGGTCACGGGGGTCTGCTGGAGCCAATCCCAGCCAACACAGGGCACAAGGCAGGAAACAATCCCGGGCAGGGTGCCAACCCACCGCAGGACACACACAAACACACCCACACACCAAGCACACACTAGGGCCAATTTAGAATCGCCAATCCACCTAACCTGCATGTCTTTGGACTGTGGGAGGAAACCGGAGCGCCCGGAGGAAACCCACGCAGACACGGGGAGAACATGCAAACTCCACGCAGGGAGGACCCGAGAATCGAACCCAGGTCCCCAGATCTCCCAACTGCGAGGCAGCAGCGCTACCCACTGCGCCACCGTGCCGCCACACAAATATCTTTGATGTAAAAATTTTTTCTTCTTAAACATATTGTGGGGGCAGTTCTAAACAGTAACCCACCTGTAAATCTCCGCTGATGTCTCATTAAAGTCTTGTGCAAGGGGAGTAAAAATTGTACCTTGATTTAGAGATGTAGCAGATTGCTCTTGTATTTTTCCGGTGCTATGAATTTTTATTGCATTAATGGCATCACTTCTGTTTTTCTATAATGATAAATAAAAAATAAATATTATTGCAGAAACGTAACAAATTTAATTATGCTTTAAACCATGAACCCTTGAATCTATTTAACAAAGAAAATGACTCTCAAGACACCAGAACCATACCTGGCGACATTTGGCTCAAGGTTGAAGCTAACTCTGAGCAAGACACCAGGTCAGTGTGAGTTAAACTCACTCACAAATGATCATTTTAACTAACATAGATTACAACTGTCTATTAACCTAACCCTCATCCTTTGACAAAACTGCAGTAAAACTAGAGCGCCCAAAGAACTGGGCCAAGATTTGAACTTAGACTCTTGGAGCGGTGAAGTAGCAGTGAAAATACTATATGGTGGTGGGTTTCTTTTTTCAAAACTTGCCTTTACAATTTACAGTGATATTTCATTATTAAATCACGGCACAGTAAAACATCAAAAAGTGGACAACAGATAAGAAACTTAAAACAAAGGTGTATAAGAAAGGTGTTTATAAATACTAACATTTTTAAAATTTTAAACAGTATAAACTGGGACAATTACAAAATTCCATGTACAGTGGAATCTCGGGTCACGAACGTCTCGGAACATGTACAAATCAGGTTACGACCAAAAAGTTTGCCAAACTTTTGCATCTGTTCACGACCACACACTTGGGTGACGAACAAGCCAGTTTCCCTTCCGGTTCATACGCGCTGATGATTTCTGCACATGTTCAGTCTTTCCCTGTGCATTCGCTGTGAACTGTTTGTGCTCTATTTTGTTTCCCTTCCGGTTCATACGCGCCGATGATTTCTGCACATGTTCAGTCTTTCCCTATGCATTCGCTGTGAACTCTTTGTGCTCTATTTTGTTTCCCTTCCGGTTCATACGCGCCGATGATTTCTGCACATGTTCAGTCTTTCCCTATGCATTCGCTGTGAACTCTTTGTGCTCTATTTCGTTTTCCTTCCAGTTCGTACATGCTGGTGATTTATGGACGTGTTCAGTCTCTCCCTGTAAGGTACATTGTTCTCAGTCAGACGTGCATCGCGCAGAGGAACTTTACCTCAACACTGTAATCTCCTCTCCACCCAGTTCCTCCTCACTTCTTTCATGCCAGAACTCGACTCATGCAAGGTTAGTTTTCTTGGTTGTTTATGGTTAGTTTTTGTATAAATTATGGATTTTTCAAATGTTCATTTTTTTCCCTGTGCTTAGAATTCATTAAAAAAAAGTGTCTACAGCGATCGGTTTGTAAGGCTGTAGCGTGAACTCTTGCAATGTTAGTTTTCTCTGTTCAAGGTTTGTTATTCAATGTTTTTACATTTAGTTTACTATTACACTGTGTATTCTATGGTATAATTAACTATTTGTGTATTTAAAAATTTTTTAAAAATATATATTTACATTCAGCTCGTACGGTCCGGAATGGATTAATTGTATTTGCATACAATCCTATGGGGGGAAATTACTTCGGGTCATGACCAAATCGGGTTGCGACCAGAGGTTCTGTATGTTGTAAATAGAAAATTCCTGCAACACCTCTTCACACCTATTCATCTTTATTAGATTTACCAATGATTTTAAAAACTGGTGTCAGTTTTTTTAGAAAACAGTGCATTATTATAGTAAGCTGTACCACCCCAAGTCATTGTACAGTATATTGATATTAAAGCATTCACATACTTCTAAAGATTCAAAATCTCTTTCACTCTTCTGCTTCTGAATTATTTCTCCTTCAGAATTTGATGGCTAAAATAAAATATATTAATAATAATAAATAATAATATCACATGTAAGAATATTTAAATTTATCAATGAAAGTATTCCACAACCTTCGTTTTTAAATTTTCAAAACATTTCTCTGGTAACTGTCTAAAGTGAAATTAAGAATACATACATGTGCAAACTTGTAGCATTATTAGTTACAATGGACAATTTCCAAATATAAATTGATGTCCAATATAAAACAGTTTTTAAAATACAAACTTACAGATGACTCAGGGAAAGTCAACAGTGTTGTATCTGGTCTTATAGACTTCTGATGAAATACCTTTTTTATCACAAAGCCATTTAAAGTTTGGAGGCTCGTTAAGGATGGCACCACCAGTTTGCTGTGACATCCAAGTAAAATTTGAAGCCTAAGATTAAAAATTGATAGATAACTTATTAAATAACCACATTTAAATATAAAACATAATAAAACAATAGTTTATTAAATTTTACATTTCATTGAAAGAAATATACAAAAGGAAATGCAATACTAACCCGCATGTATCAACCTTTGGCTTGAACGCTTCACGAACCACCTTCATCACCATCCCACACACTTCACCCATGTCCAACACACTTTGAATTCCACCGCTGACTTGATATGACCAGACTCGAACAGCCACGCTTTAATGGCAGCTCTGGGCACTTTCTGGCATTCAGCATCTGGAAGGAGTACCACTTCTTTGGAAAGCGTCGGATGTTCTACTGACGGCTTTCCCGATCCAAGACATTTTCTAGAATATAGACATTTAAATATACATGCTAACGAAAGCCAAATTAACCATTTAATTTCGGAATAATTTTAGTTATATTAGCTGTGTCCCACTATAAAAAAATCACAACTGGTAGAGGGGCAGAACGCTTTAAATTAGAAAAAAGCCTACAGTTTTGTTATCATTTGGATAAACATAAGCCTGATTGTTCTCCGCCACAGGGCAAAGAATGAAAATTTCTTACTTTAGGCAGTTTGTCAACAGCGCTTCTACTTTACAGCCTGTACGTACCTGTAAAATCCTGTACCTCGAGAGTTCTTTCTCAGATTGTACACCGGCAACTGCACCTTATGTCCTCTACTGAAAACTCACTTCCTGTTGAGTTGTCTGATATTGCCTAGAAGTGTGCGCCGTTGATGTTGTAAACGTAGCCAATTCAGATCACGTTTGTTCTGCTGTACTTGGGGGGGGGGGGGGGGGGGGGATATGGTCTGCACGCATGTGTAATAGTATCTATGAACTCTTCATTTTCAATTAAATTTCTCACAACCTGCCTTGCTGTGTTACTATACATTGCAAAATACAAAATTACTAATTCTTGTTGTATTTTTTGTACAACACTTTTCTGAAACTTCTCTCACAGTCGGTCGGTCTTGTGAGGAATGTCTCATAACGCGCCCATCGAAAAGTAAATATATCGCTTAAAAAAATGAGAAGCACAAACATTATGTTAAAAGATGAGTTAAAATATATTTTTATTAACATTTTGACTAACTTTCGGTTAACTTATTTCATTTCACTGTATTAGGACCCCACAGAGTTCACTAAACATGTGCCTGTGTCGATTCACTCTATATGTTCGGGAATTACTTTATATATTCTAAAGCTGACTTTATATATTCAGGTTTTGACTTTATATATTCGACAATGACTTTATATATTTCGACAATAACTTTATATAATCAGGAATGACTTTATATATTTCGACGCTGACTTTATATATTCAAGTTTTGACTTTATATATTCAGAAACAAGTTTTGACTTTATATATTCCGATGCTGACTTTATATATTCAAGGTTTAACTTTATATATTCCGACAATGACTTTATATATTCAAGTTTTGACTTTATATATTCAAGGTTTAACTTTATATATTCAAGAATGATTTTATATATTCCGACAATGCCTTTATATATTCCAACGCTGACTTTATATATTCCGACACTGACTTTATATAATATTCAGGAATGATTTTATATATTCCGACAATGACTTTATATATTCTGACAATGACTTTATATATTCCAACGCTGACTTTATATACTGTACTCAAGTTTTGACTTTACTGTATATATTCTGGAATGACTCTATATATTCAACTTTTGACTTTATATATTCCGATACTGACTTTATATATTCAGAAAATCATTGTATTTGCCTGTTTGGCACCCCATAATATATATGTGTGTGTGTATATATATATATATATATATGTATATATATATACAGTAATCCCTCGCTATATCGCGCTTCGACTTTTGCGGCTTCACTCTATCACGGATTTTATATGTAAGCATATTTAAATATATATCGTGGATTTCTGCAGACAATGGGTCTTTTAATTTCTGGTACATGCTTCCTCAGTTGGTTTGCCCAGTTGATTTCATACAAGGGACGCTATTGGCAGATGGCTGAGAAGCTACCCAGTCAGAGCACGTATTATATTGTGAGCACAGGGGCTGTTTGCACCCCTAGAAGATATGGCCACTCCTCAAAAAACACTGAAAGATTACCTTCACATTGCTCTCTTCCTTGCTGGGCTTAAATGTGGCTGTTTTGTCAAGTGATATGCTTCCTGCATGGTGCTTCGCATACTTAAAAGCTTGAACGTTACGTATTGATTTTTATTTGTTTGTTTTTCTCTGTCTCTCTCTCTCTCTCTCTCTCTCTCTCTCTCTCTGACATTCTGTGCTCCTGATGGAGGGGGTGTGAGCAGGGGGGGGGCTGTTCGCACCACTAGACGATACGGACGCTCCTCTAAAAAAATGCTGAAAGACTACTTTAATATTGCTCCCTTCCTAGCAGCTGCGTTGTCCGGCGGTGCTTTGCATACCTAAAAGCCAAACAGCCCTATTGATTTCTAATTGTTTGCTTTTTTCTGTCTATCTCTGTGACATGATCTGCTCCTGACACGCACTCCTTTGAAGAGGAAGATATGTTTGCATTCTTTTAATTGTGAGACAGAACTGTCATCTCTGTCTTGTCATGGAGCACAGTTTAAACTTTTGAAAAAGAGACAAATGTTGTTTGCAGTGTTTGAATAAAGTTCCTGTCTCTCTACAACCTCCTGTGTGTCTGTGCAAATCTGTGACCCAAGCATGACAATATAAAAATAACCATTTAAACATATGGTTTCTACTTCGCGGATTTTCACCTTTCGCAGGGGGTCTGGAACGCAACCCCCGTGATAGAGGAGGGATTACTGTGTGTATATATATATATATATATATATAGATAGATATATATATATATATATATATATATATATATATATATATATATATATATATATATATATATATATATATATTGTCGCAATAACGAGACATCACACAGATAAAGGTTTGGGGCAGCCACCCATATAATGAGGTATCCTGGCTGCAAAGTTGTAAATGCAAAATATAGAGCACTGATGTGCTTACAACAGAGTCCACAACAAGACTGACACATAGGGGAAACGGTTAGACTTTTAAAGGGGAAGACAGGAAATGAGGTCATATGGGTCTGGCTCAGGATCATCTGCCATTGGTTCAAGCCCGGAGGTGACATCACAGGGGCCGGAGCCGGTAAGGTCTTCTTCCATTGGCTCGGTCCCAGAAGTGACGTCATGAGTGCCAGGTGAGTTCTCCCGGGAATAGTCTACAGGCAAGGGAAAAAAAGAATCAGTGCACTCTGCCACATCCCGGCATGCCTCAGAACTGTCTTCCCTCGAGCCCTTTAGCTGCCTCCCATGCGCATGTGTGTGACAATCTATACTAATAAAAGGCAAAGCCCTCACTGACTGACTCACTGACTGACTGACTCACTGACTGACTGACTCATCACTAATTCTCCAACTTCACGTGTAGGTAGACGGCTGAAATTTGGCAGGCTCATTCCTTACAGCTTACTTACAAAAATTAGGCAGGTTTCATTTCGAAATTCTACACGTAATGGTCATAACTGGAACCTGTTTTTTGTCCATATACTCTAATGGAGGAGGCGGAGTCACGTATCGCGTCATCACGCCTCCTACGTAATCACGTGAACTAAAAACAAGGAAGAGATTTACAGCACGAGTCAAACGTGGGAACGAAGGTAAATGACGTTAATTTTTGAGTGTCTTTTTATACTGTGTAAGTATACATATTAACACATGTGCAATTAAACGTGTGCATTTACAGGGTGATTTCTCAGGCTTAAAGGCTCACCTTTTATTAAAGAGGTAAATGCAAACTGTTTTCATTCTGAAGGGCACAAACCACGTTAGATTTCATGCTCAAGAGTAAACTCAGCACACAGCTTGGTCATATTACAACCGGTTCATTTTCCTCAGTTTAAAAAGGTTTACTTTTCTTCTTAATAAAATTTTTAAAGCAGTACTTCGCCGCTGCGAAGCGCGGGTATTTTGATATATATCAAAATATATCGCGTCATCACGCCTCCCACGTAAGCACGTGAACTGACCCGCTGCCGTTTGCAATGCCATATTCGCGAGATACAAGTTTAATGAGAAGACACGAGGTATGGACATCGCAACATCACACAAGACAGGGGCTCACGTGAAGTGACTGAACGCAGCAGGAGTGATCACTTCGATGAATCAAACCTGTTCAAAAAACACATTACACAATTGATAAGGTACGAAAACAATATGAAACCGATTGTGGATTTGCGTACAGCCACTGAAACTTTGTGACGGCACGAGACTTCAGGTCACGTGTCTGCAAAAGAACGTCATTGAGGTAACTATTTTTACTGGCGGTGGCTCAGGGGAGAGAGTTTTTATTCCTCGCATCCCCGTTATACCCTCTGATCTCCCATTTCAATTCAAATGCCTCCAATTTCCACTAAGGCTCTGCTTCGCAATGACAATTAATAAGTCTCAGGGACAGACCCTACAAAAGGTTGGCATTGATTTGAGGCAAGACTGATTTTCACATAGCAAACTGTACGTTGCATGCTCAAGAGTAAGCTCAGCACACAGGTTGGTCATATTACAACCAGAGGGGCGAACTGACAACGTGATATACAAAGAGATCCTTAACAAATAATTATTGATTCATTTTCCCTCAGTTTAAAAAGGTTTACTTTTCTTCTTAATAAAAATTTTAAAGCAGTACTTCGCCGCTTTGAAGCGCGGGTATTTTGATATACAGTAATCCCTCCTCCATCGCGGGGGTTGCGTTCCAGAGCCACCCGCGAAATAGGAAAATCCGCGAAGTAGAAACCATATGTTTATATGGTTATTTTTAGAATGTCATGCTTGGGTCACAGATTTGCGCAGAAACACAGGAGGTTGTAGAGAGACAGGAACGTTATTCAAACACTGCAAACAAACATTTGTCTCTTTTTCAAAAGTTTAAACTGTGCTCCATGACAAGACAGAGATGACAGTTCTGTCTCACAATTAAAAGAATGCAAACATATCTTCCTTTTCAAAGGAGTGCAAAGCAAGCAGTCAAAAAAAAAATCAATAGGGCTTTTTGGCTTTTAAGTATGCGAAGCACCGCCGGTACAAAGCTGTTGAAGGCGGCAGCTCACACCCCCTCTGTCAGGAGCAGGAAGAGACAGAGAGAAAGCCACAGAAAAACAAAGTCAAAAATCAATACGTGCCCTTTGAGCTTTTAAGTATACGAAGCACCGTGCAGCATGTCCTTCAGGAAGCAGCTGCACACAGCCCCCCTGCTCACACCCCCCTACGTCAGCGCAAGAGAGAGAGAGAGAGAGAGAAAGTAAGTTGGGTAGTTTCTCAGCCATCTGCCAATAGCGTCCCTTGTATGAAATCAACTGGGCAAACCAACTGAGGAAGCATGTGCCAGAAATTAAAAGACCCATTGTCCGCAGAAACCCGCGAAGCAGCGAAAAATCCGCGATATATATTTAAATATGCTTACATATAAAATCCGCGATGGAGTGAAGCCGCGAAAGGCGAAGCGCGATATAGCGAGGGATCACTGTATATCAAAATATATCGAGTCATCACGCCTCCCACGTAAGCACGTGAACTGACCCGCTGCCGTTTGCAATGCCATATTCGCGAGATACAAGTTTAATGAGAAGACACTTTTAACTGCCGGGTCTTAGCTAACATTAAATAAACCCGTGGACATCGCAACATCACACAAGAGAGCGGATCACGTGAAGTGACTGAACGCAGCAGGAGTGATCACTTCGATGAATCAAACCTGTTCAAAAAACAAATAACACAATTGATAAGGTACGAACAGAATATGAAACCGATTGTAGATTTGCGTACATATATGTAGATATGTATATATATGTGTATATATATGTAGATATGTGTATATATGTAGATATGTAAATACAGTATATACGTAGATATGTAAATATATATGTATATATGTGTCTGTGTATATATATATTTATATATATATATATATGTGTGTGTATGTATGTATGTATGTGTGTATATATATATCTATATATGTATGTGTATGTATGTGTATATGTATATATGTATATGTGTGTGTATGTACTGTATGTGTGTATATATATGTTGATATGTGTATATATATATGTATTGTGACAGACGACCGGCTATGGACTCCGGTCGTCACCCCCAGGCCGCTAGGAGGAGCCCTCCGGACAGCATATTTGCGCCCCGAGTTCCAGCAGGGCCTCATGGACTTTGTGGTGTTTTGACACAGCCCTGCTGGATACCTTGGGGGCCGCCAGGAGTCGCTGTAGGGGGGCTAGTGGGCTCTGGCATGCCCTATAACCCGGGAGTGCATCCCAGTCACGTGACTGGAAGAAGCGATGTGCTCCTGGGATGAAGAAAAGGACTTTGCCCTGACCCGGAAGGAAAACGGACTTGTGGGTTTGGCTTGGAGCCACTTCCGGGTCAGGGGCTATAAAAGGACTATGGGTAAGCCCAGACACTGAGCTGAGCTGGGAGGTAGGGTGGCGACGTGTCTGGGAGAGGAGGAGTATTATAGAGAGAGTATTGTGTTAATGAGTGTGTGGAGGAGAGTGCTTGGTGCACTACATTATAATAACAAAATAAAAAGTTATTATTATTATACATTCACCTGGTTATCAGAGTGGTACCTGAGGGTTCGAGAGGTGGACACGAGCATCTACTGCTACAGTATATATATGTGGATGTGTATATGTATATATATGTATATATCTGTATATGTAGATATGTGTATATGTAGATATGTATATATGTATATGTATATTTATGTTTATGTGTGTGTATATTATATATATATAAGACAGCAACACTCATAACAATAACAACATAATTACGTTGACAATCATGTTACATTATTTTTAAAATGTTTCCTTTTCTTTTTCATCACCTCTTTAACACACTACTTCTCCGCTGCGTAGCGCGGGTATTTTGCTAGTGTATATATATATATATATATATATTGTAGCAGTAGAGGCTGTTATCGACCTCTTCAACCATCAGGTACCACGCCAAACACCAGGTAAAAGTCCAAGACTTATTTATTTTATAATAATTACGTGCACAAAGCACCCTCCACTCCATACTACAAATACAATAATCAATACTCTCTACAAATACCAATCCTCTTCTCCCAGACACTTCGCCACTCTTCCTCCCAGCTCAGCTCAGTGTCTGGGCTTTCCCACAGTCCTTTTATACCCCCTGACCCAGAAGTGGTTCCTGTCCAACAATCCATAAGTCCTCATTACTTCCGGGTCAGAGTAAAAGACCTTTTCTTCAACCTCCCTACAGCGGCTCCCGGTGGCCCCCATGGTATCCAGCAGGGCTGTGCATAGAAACTACAAGGTCCATAAGGCCCTGCTGGAATTCGGGGAACCTCCATGCTGTTGGGAGGGCTACACCTGGTGGCCTGGAGGTGTGGGCCAGAATATGTAGCCGGCCACCCATCACAATATATATATATACAGTATATGCCTTGCAGTTAGGAGACCTGGGTTTGCTTCCCGGGTCCTCCCTGCGTGGAGTTTGCATGTTCTCCCTGTGTCTGCGTGGGTTTCCTCTGGGTGCTCTGGTTTCCTCCCACAGTCCAAAGACATGCAGGTTAGGTGCATTGGTGATCCTAAATTGTCCCTAGTGTGTGCTTGGTGTGTGGGTGGGTGTGTGTATGTGTGTACCCTGTGGTGGGTTGGCACCCTGCCCAGGATTGTTTCCTGCCTTGTGCCCTGTGTTGGCTGGGATTGGCTCCAGCAGACCCCCGTGACCCTGTGTTCGGATTCAGAGGGTTGGAAAATGGATGGATGGATATACAGTATATATATATATATATATATATATATATATATATATATATATATATATATAGTGTCACACATTTGTGCATGGGAGGCAGCTAAAGGGCTCACAAGAGAGTAATTCCATGCCAGACCGGTGGGTGGCAAAGTGCACAAATTGTTTCTCTTTTTCCTCTGCAGAACAACCATGGGAAATCCCCCCAGCCTCAATGACGCCATTTCTGATCCCAGGCCAGATGACATCACTTCCTGTTCCAAGCCAGATAATATCACTTCCGGTTCCAGTCACGATGATGTCATTTCACCATCTCGCTGTAAAACCTCCATGTTTTATCTGTTTCATCAGTTCTGTTTTCTGTAAAGACCAACTGTAGTTCTCATATTTTACTTTTTTTTGGAACCAATTTTCAATTATTCGGGGTGGCTGCCCAAACCTTTTTGTGGTGTATTTTACATCATTTCACAATAGATAACTGTGACATTAGTGCATACAAGGCTAACAACAACATTTATTTATATAGGACATTTTCATACAAACAATGTGCTTTACATGATGAAGAAAGAGAAAAAAGACAAAATAAATAAGAATTAAAATTAGGGAACACTAATTAACATAGAATAAAAGTAAGGTTCAATGGCCAGGGAGGACAGAAAAAAACAAAAAAAAACTCCAGATGGTTGGAGTAAAAAATAAAATCTGCAGGGGTTCCAGGCCACGAGACCACCCAGCCATCTCTAGGCATTCTACCTAGCATAAATGACCTCAATCAGTCCTCATGGTATTCACAGTTCTAATGGAAGAATTTGATGATGACGGTCATGTGGACTTCTGGCATTTAATCCATCAATGTAGGGACATCACGGTGCTTTGATTAGGTGGTGGTGCTGCATATCACCACCACAGAAAACCGTAAAAAGAACAGGAGAGAAAGTAGGGGTTAGTACGGATTTTGGAGCCACCATGAATAATAATGATAATTAATTGATTATACAGAGCATCAGGATTAAACTAAGATGAAGATAAGAGAAAGCCATGTTAAAGTGATGTGTTTTCAGCAGTGTTTTAAAGTGCTCCACTGTATTAGCCTGGCGAATTCCTATTGGCAACAGAACAAATAGGCAGTGTTAATGTAAATACACTGTGTATTATACAGACATTAGTTGTTTATCAACTTTTCTTCTCTTCTTCTTCTTTCGACTGCTCTGATTAGGGGTTGCCACAGTGGACCATCTTTTTCCATATCTTTCTGTTCTCTGCATCTTGTTCTGTTACACCCACCATCGGCAAGTCTTCTCTTACCACATCCATAAACCTTTTCTTAGACCTTCCTCTTTTCCTCTTACCTGGCAGCTATATCCTTAACATCCTTCTCCCAATATACTCAGTCATCTCTCCTCTGCACATGTCCAAACCAACGCAATCTCACCTCTCTGACTTTGTCTCCCATCTGTCCAACTTGAGCCGACCCTCTAATGTACTCATTTCTAATTCTATCCATCCTCTTCACACCCAGTGCAAATCTTTGCATCTTTAACTCTGCTACCTCCAGCTGTGTCTCCTGCTTTCTCGTCAGTGTCACTGTCTCCAGCCCATATAACATAGCTAGTCTCACTACCATCCTGTAGACCTACCCGTCTGTCACAAATTACTCCTGACACTCTTCTCCACCCATTCCATCCTGTCTGCACTGCCTGCATCTTTTTCACCTCTCTACCACAATCCCCATTGCTCTGTACTATTGATCCCAAATATTTAAACTCATCCACCTTCACCAACTCTTCCTTGCATCCTCAACATTCCACTGACCTCTCACTCATTTACACACATGTATTCTGCCTTGTTCCTGCTGACCTTCATTCCTCTCCTCTCTAGAGCATATCTCCACCTCTCCAGGGTCTCCTGAACCTGCTCCCTACTGTCACTACAAATCACAATGTCATCTGCAAACATCATAGGCCACAGGGACTCCTGTCTAATCTCGTCTGTCAACCTGTCCATCACCATTGCAAATAAGAAGAACCGATCCCTGATGTAATCCCACCTCCACGTTGAATGTATCCATCGCCCCGATCGCAGACCTCACCACTGTCACACTTCCCTCGTACATATCCTGTACAACTCTTACGTACTTTTCTGCCACTCCCAACATCTTCATACAATACCACAGCTTGTCTCGAGGCACCCTGTCATATGCTTTCTCCAGGTCCATAAAAACACAATGCAACTCCTTCTGGCCTTCTCTAAACTTCTCCATCAACATCCTCAGAGCAAACATTGCATCTGTGGTGCTCTTTCATGGCATGAAACAATACTGCTGTTCACTAATCATCACCTCTCTTCTTAACCTAGCTTCCACTACTCTTTCCCATAACTTCATGCTGTGGCTCATCAATTTTATCCCCTTGTAGTTACTACAGTCCTGCACATCCCCCTTATTCTTAAATATCGGCACCAGTACACTTCTTCTTCACTCCTCAGGCATCCTCTCAATTTCCAAATTCCAATAAAAAATCTGGTTTAAAACTCCATTGCCATCTTTCCTAAACACCTCCATGCTTCCACAGATATGTCATCTGGACCAACAGCCATTCCATTTTTCATCCTCTTCACAGCTGTTCTTACTTTCTCCTTGCTAATCTGTGGCACTTCCTGATTCACTATCTCCACAACATCCAACATTCTCTCTCTCTCTCGTTCACTTCATTCATCAGCCTCTGAAACAACTGTTTCCATCTGCTCAACACACTCTCCTTGCTTGTGAGTACATTTCAATCTTTATCCTTTATTACCCTAGTTTGCTGCACATCTTTCCCAGCTCAGTCCCTCTGTTTATCCAGTTGGTACAGGTCCTTTTCTCCCTCCTTAGTGTCCAACCTCTCATACAGTTCATCATACGCCTTTTCTTTAGCCTTCGCTACCTCTCTCTTCATCTTGCACTCAAGCAAATTCTGGCTTCATTTAAAAGAAATCAATGGAATGATGACTCCCTAAAGCTTTCCTTGAGTACGGTTGCTCTGGTTGACAAGAAATATACCTATACTCCAATGAGACAGGGACCCTACTTTGTATTGATTTTTTCTCTGCGTAGTAAACCACACTTTAAAAATCAGAGTAAGAATAAGAAATTATTTATTAAGATAATCAGACATCAGCATTCATCATAATCTTGGGACAGTGTATTCCCAGTCCCATTTATTTCCACCGGTACTATCCACTTATCAGTTTCAACCGTACTTACATTACACTCTTTATTGTCCTGCTTAGCGACATTGTCAGGAATTAACATTCCTACAAAGAGATCATCACCTGAACACATTCCCCTTTTCTATGCTTGGGCTTAGTAAAACATTGCTTAGCAAAATGATTCAGTCCTTTACACTTTGCACATTGCTTTCCAAAGGCAGGACACTGTTTTTGAGCAAGGAGCACTTGAGAAATAGACAAAACAAAAATTATGATAAAACAGCCAAGCAATTGAAACTTTTATTAAAAGATGATGTGATAAGAATTCAAGGGCTAAATACATGAAATCAAGGAGGAAAAGTTGTTGAGGAAGTAGATCCCAGGTCATTTACAATTCAAACAAAGGATGGACATATTCTGAGAAAGCATCGGAGAAGTCTTTTAAAAATAAAAGAGCCGCAGCAAGAACAGACAAACAAGAAAGTGATTAAAATAGCACTTCCTAAATCAGCAGCTGAGACAGATGATGCTGTACAGTTGAGTAAACACCATTACCAGTACTAAGAAGATCTACTCAAATTGTGAAAGACACCTGAATGACTAAATTTGTAACATATTAAAATGTGAAAACTTGTATACATAATACGTGTAAATAATGCAAATGTATATCAATAGTATTTAATACAGTATATTATGGAATATATTTGTTTATTTGAAAAGAAAGGTGATGTGGTGATAATATAAAAAAGCATGGTAATCCTGTAGAGGGCAGTAGAGTACACATTAGGGAAGACTATTTACTGTATAGAAGAAGCGTTAGCAGTGTTGCAGTTGCCCTCAGTACCTGCTTAGACAAGCATACAGTTGCAATGTTTCTGTAATGGCTTAGAATTGTAATAAAGCTGACGTAAAGAACCCACAGTTTGATCGTATTTAAGTAAACAAACAACACAAGCAGGCCCAAGGAGAGGGGGGTGCAGCCGGTACATTGCTCCAGGTCCAATGAAGCTCAAGGGGACCCATGAAGCCCAATGCATCCCATAATTTTTATTATAATTTGAAATTAAAAAGGCACGTGGGTCACTGGGTACTTGGCAGCGGTCAACATTTTACTACGTAAGAGACATTCATGAAGGCCGCACTGGGAGAGAAGTCACGTGGTCTACAAGGGTAGTCCCCGCTCAGTGGGAAGTGACCAGGAGGGGGGGGGTTTTGGGCACAGTGAGAAAAAAAGTCATCAGCCGACAAACAAGTACGTCACATAGTCGCAGCGTTCTGAGACACCGCGAATTCGGGAAAGCAGACTAAGTGAACCGTTGTGAACTGTTGAGAAACTAAAAAAGTGCTGAAGGAGCATAATACAAAGAAACATCACAAAACCCGAAACATGTCATTATCTCAAGAAGGAGATGTCCTTACAAACTAAGACAAAAAACGGCGCGAGAACTTTCGCGTACAAGATTGCGAAGCGTTGAGTGAGCAAGAAGCAATAGAAGGCTGTGACAATGATAAAATACTTTTGAGTGACATAATACAGTGCATTCAGCCACCGTCGCCTCTGCAGAGCGCTCATTCAGCAAGCTAAAGCTGGTAAAAAATTTCCTTAGATCCACTATGTCACAAGCGCGACCATAGATTTGGCAAGAATATTGAGTATTGAGTCTGATCTAACAAAACTGGTTAATTTTGATTATGTAATTCAGAGTTTCGCCAGGAAAAATGCCAGGAAAACACCTTTGTTCAGTAGACAATAAATGCTATATTATAAACTCTTTTACTATTATAAATATATTACTTTATTATTACGTCTCGATGCATGCTCTATAATCCAGGTAAGGAAATTCTAGAAAGTTGATTCTGTTCATCTGGACATAGTTTTTTTCCAGGGAGATATGTTACATCACTCATCCAAGTGACTTCCTCAGTCTCAGTTGACTGCAGGTTTCTCCAACCTTATAAACAGTACCTTTGCATAAAAAGGCTGAGACTGAGGAAGTCACTTGGATGAGTGATGTAACGTATCTCCCTGGAAAAAAAACTATGTCCAGATGAACAGAATCAACTTTCTAGAACTTTATTATTACATTTATACCTTATAGCGGGCAGGGATGGCATGGGCATCTCATTACCTCCCCCGGGATGCTTGGTGGCAGCTTCCCTGGCTGACGATGGTGCCTCAGTTTCCTGCACGGTTTCATAGGAGATGGAGTTCTCCACAACCCTATGGGGATCTGGGGTGGCCGCCAGGGGGTGCTGCATGGAGCCAGGAACCCACCTGGACATCTCTGCAGCCCCGCCTGGAAGTGCAATTAGCCACAGGTGATCAAGCACCTGGAGCACTTCTGGGTGGGCTATAAAAAGAGCCAGCATCCACCACTCAGGAGCCAGAATCAGGAGGAAGAGGACGAGGTTGCCTGGGAGGAGTGGTGGTGCAAGAGGAAGGATTTGTTGTCTGTGTTGACTAAGTGCTTTGGGACTGTGTTGGGCCTGTGGGACATGGGGAAGACGTGCCCCACGGCTGAAGAGAGAATAAAAAAGTCTGTTTATTTTACACGTGCCTCTGCGTCAGTCTGTGCCGGGTCAGGTGCTATATAGCGCCTTTTACAACCTATACATACTTATCTAAATGTATCAATGTAATCTACGATTGTTAGAAATAAATAATATACACACGTACATGTGTGTAGAATTTTGTATAAGGGCCCACACACCTTCTTTGCACCAGCAGCCCTGCTGGCGACTAGAACCACAAGGTCATGAATGTAAGTCAAAGCATCTGCATTGGCATGGAAAGCACTTCAACAATGTAGAACTTTGAAACAAAAATGCTGAAGGTCTAAGAACTGTCTGGTAACATGAGAATTCATCTCCTCTTGCAGCATCATCCATTGTAATGGAGCATGGTCTGTCACCAGAGTGAACCTGAGTCCCAGGAGTTAGTACTTCAGCTAGTTAATAGCCCATTTGATCACAAGGGCCACCCTTTTCACTATTGCATACCTGGTCTCCCAAACTAGTAGTTTCCAGCTTAAATATATTATTGGGTGTTAAACACCATCGATACTTTGGTTCAGCATGGCATCTAGAACTGTGTCGAGGCATTAATCTGGAGAATGAAACATGAAGAGAAATCAGGTGTCATTAAGACTGGTGTTGACATGAGGGCCTGTTTTAAATCACGGAATGTGGCCTCTGCTTTCATATAGCACACCATAATATTCTGGACCTGTTTCTTTGTTAACTGTGCCAGATGTGCAGCCCTCTCAGAGAAACGTTGAATAAACCAATTAAAGTACCCCCCCCACCCCCCCACCCCAGTCCCAGGAAAGTTTAAACCTGCCTCTTGGTTTTCAGATGTGGCCATTTAAGAATGGCTTCAACTTTAGATCATTGTGGACATATGGTACCTCTTACCACCAATTAACCTAATTTTTTACTTTTTTAATTTATCTTTATCCCATCTTTGCTTTGTGCCATCCCACATGTGGTGCTGCCATGTCCCGGAATGGATGACTGCTTCATCTAGGAAGGTGGCACTATAGGCTTGGAGGATACATAGCACTCTATGCACCAGACAGTGGAAGGTTGCTAGAGCCCTATACAAATCAATTGGGAGGATCTTGTACTACCAATGTCCACTAGGAGTACTGAACATAGTTTTATCCCTTGCAGATTCCAGTAAATAAATTTGTGAGTACTCCTTTGTCATGTTCAGTGTAATCAGGTGTTTAGCCTACCCAAGCTTCTTGAGTAGGTCATTCATGTGAGACAATGGGAAGGAGTCGAATCAATAAACTTGATTTTAACTGATGGAAGTCATTACATAAGTGCCAACCTCTTGTTTGTTTTTGGAACCAGAACAGTAGGACTTATTCAGAGACTAAATCAGTCATCTCATTTAACGTGTCCATTCTGGCTCGTTTAGCTTCAGGAAGGCAAGCTATAATCCCGGGTTCAGTAACAATGTTGCGTGCAGTTAGGGTGGTTTTTCCAGGTTCTTCATCCACCCTCCTGGGACAGACATGTTGGCAGTTTCCAGCTCTTATTGTTGGTCAGGTGTCAAATTAGACCTGAAATTAAGGGTATTTGGAGCAAAGAAGTACTGTGGGTAAGCCAAGTGGGGATCATGATCTCTTTCCTACCAGGGCTTCAGTAAGTTCACATGGTACACCCGTTCAGCTGGTCATCAACCTGATTGTTTGACCAGGTGGTCGACCAAACCCTTCCTTTACTTAATCTCATACAGACCTTGCCAATGAGCTGATATTTTAGAAAGGGAAGTGGGAACTAGGACCATGACATGGTTTCCAGGACAGAACTTGTCATGTGTCATACCACAGTCATAACACCAAGTCTGTGCTAATTGTACACATTCAATATTTTCTGTTAGGATGGCCCAATTTCACTGAAAATATCTCATAATTTAACAATATACTCAGGAATACTGGTGGAAGGGAGTGCCCCTTCTTCCCAAGCTTCCCTTAGGATTTTCACTGGGTTGTCTGCCATATAACAATTCAAAGGGAGAGAAGCCCATATAGGGCTGAGGTACCTCTTGATAAGCAAACAATATCAGGGGAAGTAACATAATAATAATAATAATAATAATAATAATACATTTTATTTATATAGCACCTTTCCCATACTCAAGGCACTTACAGAATATAATAAAGAACGGCAGTGTATACAGTATATAGCATTGTACAAACCAGATAAACAAATAAAGAAGATTAAGACAGTGAATTCTGAAAAAAAAAGAAACAGACAACATAATTGATGGTCTAGCACACACTCACACAGGTTACATTAGCATCTTGACAGAGAAGTAAACTGAGACAAGGGTAATAAAGTCAAAAAGAGCTAAAAGCCTTCCTGAACAGATGAGTTTTGAGTTGTTTTTTAAAAGAATTCATGGAGTCAGCTGACCTAATTAATTTTGGTAGGTCATTCCAGAGTCTGGGCGCTATACAGCTGAAGGCCCTGTCACCCATGGAGTGTAGATTAGTGAGGGGCACAACAAGATTGCCAGAATCAGAGGACCTTATTGGGCGGGCAGGCACATAGTGATGGAGAAGGCACTGATGTAGTTTGGCATGAGGTTATTTAAAGCTTTGTAAGTTATTAGTAGGATTTTATATTCGATTCTGTAAGACACAGGGAGCCAGTGGAGATGGAGCAGGATGAATGTGATGTACTCGCTGTTCCTGGTTCGAGTAAGGACTCTTGCAGCTGAGTTTTGAATAAGCTGGAGCTGTGATATAAGATTAGAAGGGGCACCTGCCAGTAGGGAATTACAATAATCGATGCGGGATGTGATAAAAGCATGGACAAGTTTCTCAGAGTTAGAAAAGGAGAGGAAGGAGCGAACACGGGATATGTTACGGAGGTGAAAGTAAGAAAGTTTCTTAATGTGATTTATGTGGGCGGAATAAGAGAGGGAGGAATCAAAAATGACACCAAGATTTTTTACAGTAGAGGCAGGTCTGATGAGATCACTGCCAAGATAGACTGGGAAGGAGCTCATTTTATTAAGTTGCATTTTAGTCCCAATTTGCAGGAGTTCAGTTTTATTGCAATTTAATTTTAAATAGTTCTGTTCCATCCAGGTTTTAATTTCACTAAGGCAGGTTGTGAGCTGAGAAAGCTCTGATGAAGTTCCACTTTTAACATTGAAATAGAGTTGAGTATCATCTGCATAAAAATGATAACCCAGTCCATAGCTACGCATAATATGGCCAAGGGGAAGCATGTAAATACAGAAAAGCAGAGGACCGAGGACAGAGCCTTGAGGGACTCCTTGTGTGACTGGAGCTGAGCTGGATCTGCTCTTGCCAAGACTAACAAACTCTTGCCTATCAGTCAGATAGGACTTGAACCACTGGAGGGCAGTGCCAGAGATGCCTAGCATGTTCTCCATTCTGGACAGTAGGATGTCATGTCTGACAGTGTCAAATGCTGCACTGAGGTCTAACAGAATTAATATGCTGGTTTGTCCAGAGTCTGCTGCCATAAGCAAATCATTAGTTACCCGTAGCAGAGCAGTTTCACAGCTGTGCCGCGCCCTAAAACCAGACTGAAAGGGTTCCATCAAATTATTAGAGGTTAGGTAATTGGTGAGTTGGGAAGCTACAACATGCTCAAGAACTTTTGACAGGAAAGGTAAGTGGGAAATAGGCCGGAAATTGTTAAGATTGTCAGCATCAAGACCAGACTTTTTTAACATTGGGGTTACAGAAGCAATTTTAAAAGTGAGCGGCACAGAGTCAGTGTCAAGGGAGTTTATTATTGTTGTAACAGTCGGGATTATGGCATGAAGGCAGGATTTAAGTAGTGTGGTGGGGATGGGGTCCAGTACACAAGTAGTCGGCCTCATCTTACAAAGCAGGTTATTAACAGACGCAGATGTGACTGATGAGAACTTAGAGAAGGAGCTGGATGGAGTGGGAAAACAGGGAGAGATATAAACAGATGATGTATTTGTTAGTTGAATTATTTAGATCATTAATTTTGTTACGGAAAAAGTGGAGGAATTCCTCACAGATTTCAGTATAAGAGGTAGTTGTGCCAGATGCGGGTTCAAGTAGTTTAATAACTACAGAGAACAGAACCCTTGGGTTATTGTGGCCACATTCTATTATTCTGCCGTAATGGGTGTTCTTGGCAGAAGTTAGTGCTTCTCTATAAGCTCTTTGGTGGTCAGAGAAACCCTGGATGTGCACGGTGAGGCCAGTCTTACGTGACATTCTCTCAAGGTGTCGGCCAGCTGCTTTCATAGATCGCAATTCTGAGTTATACCAAGGAGCTGAACATTTAAAGGAAACCTCCTTATGTTTTAAAGGAGCTGTTTTATCTAATGCTGAATGAAGGGCTGAGTTATAGTGGTCAACAAGACTATCTAGTGTTGGTGGAATAGGTGAAGACAGTAAAAGATCAGAAATGGATCCAGAAAGGATAGAGGGACAGATATTTTTAAGGTTTCTGTAAGAAATTTGTCATTTACAGGAAAGAGGAGGGAAAGGCAGTGAAACAGTAAAAAATACTGCTTTATGGTCAGAGAGTCCCAAATCAGTGCTGTAAATGTTGGCAACAGATAGTCCAGAAGTGCAGATCAGATCCAATATATGACCGCCAGAGTGGGTTGGAAAATCAACATGTTGTGTCAAGTCAAAGCAGTCCAGTAAGGATAGGAATTCATTCCTCAGTTTAGATGTGGGGATGTCAATATGGATGTTGAAATCACCAAGAAGGATAATTCTCTGAGAGTAAGAGCTTAGGTGGGTCAAAAGTTCAATCAGATCGGATAAGAAGGATGCATTGTATTTTGGTGGACGATAAAGAACAATGAGTGAGACAGGACCTGATTTCGTTATTAGTTTAAGAGCCAGGCACTCAAAAGACAATGAACAGTCAATCGGGATTCGTTTAATGTTTAAGTCAGCTCTGACAATTACTGCAAGCCCACCGCCTTGTCTTGAGCTGTGAGGCTCTGTGTGGAAAGTGAAACCAATTGGAGTCGCCTCTGTGAGAGATGCAAATTCGTTTGGTTTTTGCCAAGTCTCCGTTAAACACAGAATATCAAGTTTGGTGTCAGTGATGAGTTCTGACAGCACCAATGCTTTGCCATTTTTTAACTTATCCTATTTTTGTCCATCCTCTGTGACCACTTTACGTAGCATTTGCTTGGGGGTCTGATTAAACTACTCCACTAAACAGTAGTTCTGTGGATGCTATACTGAGGTTTTCAAATGTTTAATATGGAGTAATTTGGCCACTTCTATGAACATTTCAAAGGTGGACAATGTCCCTTGGTCTGTTAGGAATTCTTTATGGATGTTGACCCCGAAAAGTTCCACTTCCTATAGTTTTAGAATTAGCCACTTGCAAACAGGTGGCTTCGGGATAATAAGTAGCTTAATCCACAATGACAAGGATATGTTTAAATATTTTATGAGGGTTCAAGGTGTCCTACAATTTCAAACCCCAGTAACTCGAAATGTTTGTCTATGAGTTGGACAGGGACAACAGGAGCACTGTCCTTCCGAGAAACCTGCCAAAATTCACACTCCAGAGAGGAAGCACAAAAATGATTGCCTTCCTCATTAATTGCACTCCATTTTTCCTTTCCGAAAAATTCCCACCCAAGGAACACAGGAAAAGGGGGACTGTGCATAACAGCCACCATGATTTCTATGGTATTACCCTTACAAATTATGATGGTATGGGCGGCCCTGAACCATAGAGTTTAGACTTGTTATTAACTTGTCATTCCAGGCTCTCAGTGTCGTGGAAGGACATATCGGTGAGCAACAATAGAAATGTTGCTACTGTAGTCAATAAGAGCAGAAACCGTATACCTGTTAACAGCCAAAACCTCGCTTTGAGGTAGAGACAGGGGACTAGTGAAAAAACAGTACCTTTCTAATCATGCCCAGCTGCAGGGAGGGCAGTTGGGGATGGTATGTCCTGGCTCCTCCCATTTATAATTGTGGGGTGGACTCATGTGCTTGTCCTTGTGCGGCACCTGCAGTTTTGTGTAGTAATGAGTGAGCTCCTGGTTAGCGACATGTCCAGGACAGGAATTATGGTGATCTAAGAGCATTTCCACATGCTCCACCTGCAAGGCAGCATGGTGTTGCTCTCTTTGAAACCAGGTTCTTATGTCCCTGTCATAGGACCGGATGAGTGATGTAGTCAGGGAAGGTGCTTAGCAGTAAGTCAAATGTGACCATCTCAGTAATCTGTTCTGCCAAGTTTATTACTGGCTTCAGGCATCAACTGACTTTGCCCCACAGGTTGTATGCTTGGGAGTAGGCCTGCCTCCCTTGGTTGAACATCAACTCATGACACGCCCTTGCCTGTTGGTGCAGATAATTTCCATACCGTAGTAGCACCTCAGCCTTCAGTTGTTCAAAGTTACTGGCTGCCTGCTCATCGAGGTCGTAATAAGCTCACTGTGCCAGTCCCCTTAATAACGGTACCAGTATGTGAGCCCAGTACACACTCTCCTACTGATGATGTGTGACTGTTATTTTGAACATCAGTAGGTATGCTTCAGTGTCGTTATTTGGATGTAGAAGAAGCACGATCTTGTACATTCCTATCTGTAGGTAACACAGGAGAGCAAAACAAGTTTGGTTACATACCTCGGTTTTGGCAAGCTGGGTCTGTGGCATCCCAACATTTAATATCTGAATCTCCGTAGCCATCACCTGGATCTTGGGGCTCAGACATCCTTTCCTATCCACTAGACATCCTGCTGACTAAGCCACTGGAAAAGGAAACACAAAACAATTTTGGGACATCTGGGGCTGGGGCGCCTTGCAGCCAACCCCATATAAATCACAACAGCAAATATATAGAAAATGCATGTTATAAAACAAGTTGTCCTGACTTTTGTCTAAGGTTGACTGGTTAAGTTCTTGGCTCTTCTGCATTTGAGGTGTTCTGGGAGGAAGAGGAGGGTCCAGGAAGAGATTTCAGCTGGAAAGGTGTCAATCATCATTTTTGCTAAAGGAGAAGAAAAGTGGTCGTTAGTTCTCAATGCTATCACCTGCCTAGGCAGAGATGTTATCATCATCCAAGCCTACAAGCCGTTTTCCATGTGCACACACTTGGCAGTGGAAAAGACAGAATGGAACTGTAAATAGGTTAAAATGCTGTTTAAGTTGATACTGAAGCAACACTCTATTTTTTTCAAGTAAAGAAAAAGTAAATCTGATCTAGGTGTATAATTATAAAGAATTTTTGGGTCTAATATAGATTTCTCCTAATAAAAAAAAGTTCTCTTTCTTATTGTGCATGTGCATGAGTGTGTGTGTGAGGTACTGCTCTGCCCTTTCCTTTTGGATTTGGGGTGAGAAACTTATAATAGCCAGAACCTATCCTTCACTAGATTATTATCTTTAGTTACAGTTGACACCACTGCTACAGTATATTAGTTGACTTTGTCCTATCTATTAAATTACAGTTAATAGTTCTCAAAATCAATGTATACTTATGGTTTGAGGTGAGTGATGCTTAGTTCTGTGCTTGGCTTGGCTTTCTCCAAACACATGGAATAATTTTTCATTGCTTTTTCTTTTCCTTTTTCATGAGGCATAATTCTTAGTCCAACCTTTTGGTTGCAGTTTGTATTGCAGTGTTCTCATTGAGGGTTTAACACAGTGTCCTCTGATGTTAGCAAAGTTGTGCCTGCTAAGTCAATCGGTGATCAGTCAATAACCGTTGTTACCAAGGTGAACCTGTGGTTGACTTACGGTCTCATTCTCTCTCTAAGTTGCTCCTGTCCTAGCTGACCCTCAGTAAGGTTGGACCAATGGCAACCTCATCCAAACTCTAACATTGACAAGTATTCCATGTTTTTGGTCCAGCACAGTTACCCTCTGGAATAAAGGAATTACTTCGACGTCTATTATGGCCAAACCATATCAGCTATTGATTCAATCTAATTATGGCTAAGTTAAGCTGTAGCATAGTGAGAGAAGAGCAGTTAACCAGGGTATTACAAGTTTTTTATAAGGATGAGTGGAGGTTATATTATTGGCTTCTTGAGTAAACAGAAACACATCATCTCTACTGACCACTGGTGTAACGTTCTGTCCGTCAGTGTTACTCATCCTGGATTTATCGTTCTTTATTCAGAACTTCAGTCCATTTTGCACCTCAGAGAGAGAGAGATGTCCGTGGCTGTTACGTAGTCTGGAATCGATCATCTGATCAGTTTAGGCTGTAGATGTTAAATTCCGAAGGAAGGCCCAATCAGGCAAACCAAAACTTTTAGGGGGCAATAAGAGTGTCTTGGCAGCAATTTGCTAAGCCAGGAAATGGGTTCTACCCTGGAAAAATGCATAATGTTAGTCTGTCCTAAACAGTTAAGAAAAATATGAAGACAAAATCTATACATAAAAATTAAACACATCAGCAGGATGAGAGTTACAGTATACCAGTTTCATATTCTTGGCACTCTTATCCAGCTACAAATAACTGACATTTCCAGTAAACAAAGATTATATTAGGTTCAGTTTGTGTTTGTCAACAGCATTCTTATTTAAAATGTAAAAAAGAATTTTATTTTCGAAAATGATATAATTACTGTACTAAATGACAAGTACTGTAAGTTCATAACAAAATGCACAAGTGATGTGAATGGTAATAGTACTGTATTAGATGATCTTAGAAAGGAAAATAAGAACACTAAATGGCTGTGTCCTTGTAATATACTTACGGAAACGGACGACTTTGGGCGCCTTCTTAGTTTGGGGCCTTGCCTGTCCTGTTGCTACTACTCTGAACATTATTCATTAACATGAAATTGAACTCTTCCATGTAGTATTTAACACTCATACTACATTTATCTCAGATCAAAACAGCTTTACAACAGTAAATGGGTGAGGAAATTCTTACTTTACAATATGTCTAAGATACACAAATAGTGAGCCTGAATAAAACTGACAATATTTAATCATAGGAACAAAATCATTGTTGTGAAATTAATCAACTGTTTAGCTACAGCGCTTTGTGTTGTCTGGAGAAAAGTTTACTTTTCCTCATGTACAGTGTGCTACAAGTAAGATAGTTTGTAGAAAACTTCCCACAATAAATAAGGTGCTGTATAACTTTAGTATAGGAGAAAATAAGAAAAATAAGTGTACTTAATCATCTTTTTGCTTTCGCTTTACACGGTGGAAAGGAGAGGGGGTTCATTCACGGCTATGTTGCAAAGGGGCCATTCCTAGAGCAAATATATTAATTCTGTGCTTTACGAAAAAAAAAAAAAAAAAACTCTTTAAACAGTCTTGAACATTGAAACAAGAACATGATATTGAGGGCACTACTTATATTTAAATGTACATTCATTTCTCTGTTCAAAATCATTGTTTTACGTTTATTTATTTCACTTTTTACTGTAAAAATATATGTCATAGTTTCGAGTAAACTTAATCGTCAAGTGTGCATTAAAACTGGCGTACTGTACAAAGATTTTCTAATAAGTGTAGAACAAGGCACAGTACTAAATACATACTGCGAACTGTGAATAGGATTAATAAACTATTCGTGAACTGTATGCACGTGATGCTTACATGAATTACCTCTAGATGACTGGAATCACAGTTATAACCAATATTACAATGATAACAAGTTAATCATACTAACTGTAAAAAAGTAAGCATTAAATAAATAGATCGGTCTGATTGCAATAAATAATCGGGAACTTCATTCTGAATCGATCGCTATTTATTAGTACTTAAAAGTACCCAGTCGAGCCAGCTGAACCCAACTGCACTCTGATTGCTCACGCACTGGCAGTACACGTGCTCACGTGCTCACGTGCTCATGAGGCGTTTACAATCTGCGCGCTGCGCACCTGCGGCAGCAGGAAGAGTTTAAAAGGCCGTCGCGGAGTAACTTTAGTGATTGACTTGTTTTTCTCTTTGGTTTCTTTTTCATTTTTGGACATGTAGTGGGAACGTTTTTGTTATTTGTAGTCAATGGTTATTGGGATGGGGGTGGTTTATTTCTTTTGCTGTCTTTTGGGTGTTTTCCCATTATTAGGATTAACTAGTGATGGGCGGAGTGAAGCCTCACGAAGCATCAACACGTTTGAAGCAATTGTGTCGGAAATCGTATCGAAGCATTTGACACTGGTTCTGTTCAATAAGGGCGCGCACAAAAAGGCGACCTCAATTGGGCGCGGAGAATAAAAGCGCACATAAATAAAAGCGATCTTCAAAAGGACGACCTCAATTGAACACCGAATAAATGCGCGCGCAAATAAAGGAGCGCTTCAAAAGGATGACCTCAATTGAGCGCCGAATAACTGCGCCATAAATAAAGGAGTGCTTCAAAAGGGTGACGTCAATTGGGCGCGGCGAATAAAGGCAAACGCAACAAAATTACAGAAAATTAGATAAAGGCAATGATTGAACGTATAAAAAGGTGAAAGCAAGAATATTAAAACATTCAATTAATTAATGCATGAACTTCTAACGAACTACTTCTAACGATCTATTTCTAAAGCTCTCTATTTCCTTGTTTTCAAAATTACAGAAAATTAGATTAAGGCAATGACTGAATGTATAAAAAGGTGAAAGCAAGTTACACTTGAAGCTGTAGATTATGTGCAATGCCACATAGATATTCGAGATGCGGTCTATTAGCATAATCAAGGACAATTAATTTAATTCGCTCCGAAGGTCATCCTTTTAAAGCGCTCCTTTATTTGCGCGCGCATTTATTCGGCGCTCAATTGAGGTCGTCCTTTTGAAGCTCACCTTTATTTACGCACGCCTTTATTCGGCGCTCAATTGAGGTCGCCCCTTTGAAGATCGCTTTTATTTATGTGCGCTTTTATTCTCCGCGCCCAATTGAGGTCGCCCTTTTGAAGGTCGCCTTTTTGTGTGCGCCCTTATTGAATAGAACCCTTGGAATCGCCATCAAAATGCGATGACTAATTGTGTAAGGCAGCTCACGTATTTACATTAATTCATCTTCTATTCATTGCCATTTGACGTCCATGAACCCCTTCATTGAATAAGGTGATAACAAACCCACTGTGGTAGATCAGGTTGAATTTGCTCTGCTGCACCAAACATTCAAAGGTGTCAATCTGGAGCACATCAGAGAGGCTGAGAGACACGGCGCAGATCAGTCACTGGCACACAGACACACACGGGACACTCTGAGGTGAGCAGTGCATGTATCAAGGTCGGCATTAAAGATCCTCTTGAGTGCTGAGGCAACAACAAAAAGCAACGGGATAAACGCATCTGGATCTGCTGCCGAAAAAGCATTTGCTTTTAACAACAGCATTCCTCCCTCGTGAACACATCTTCAAGGGCCAGACAGGTGATCAGTAAAAAGTTGTCTCAGTCACAGCACAGTGCAAAAATAAAACATATCGTTGTCCAGTCTGTATCATTCCTAAGCAATCTTCCAGTTATAGAGGCGCAATCCCAGTTACTAATACATTTATCGTGTAGCTCTCCCGCCCCCCCCCCCACCCCCAACACTCAAAGTAAGAACACATTCCACCTTATTAATTTAATATTTAAAATTTTAAACTGCTAAACCCACCATCAACAACTACAATAACAGTTGAAATCGTCACTCAAATATTTTTTTTTGTTATAGACATAAAACAAGATGCCCATTTCCATTTGATAGATCTTTACTAGTGTTCTCGCCTTGCTCGCTCTCGGTCCACGGTGGAATTTGCTGTTAAATGGAAAAAAAAAAAGAAAAACAGACTCGTTTGGGTCACAATTCGTGGACGTGGGACCCGAACCCACGCAAGCCTTATTATGGAGTGGTAACGCTACCACTGCACCACTACTATTTTTGGCAGAGAGCATGTATATAATGCATGTTTTGTATGTATGTATGTATGTATGTATGTAATGAAGACAAAAACAATGATATATAGATGTACACTATATGACATATGTTCAGAGTTGCATGAAAACGTTGCATGAGGTGAAGAATGGATATTTATGAGAGTATTATAGTGAGAGATGTGTCGTCACCATATTACTAAAGCTCTTCTTTGCAGCATTATGCATTCTACAAGAATTTGTATGATGTATAATTTATAATTTTATTTTTTACAACAAAGTATTATCGGGCACAATCATTTAACATGTATGGATCATCCACAAACATTCATTTCAATGGGAATTCTGTCGAGTTTTTGAACTCTGTTGATGCCATATGTACTTCAAACTGGAGCTCGTCAGCACCAAGCAGACATGCACACTGGAATCATCAAGCTTGGTTAGAAGCACTGAGCAGACATGCGTACTAAGATTGCATCTCGACGGAGGTCTGAAGCCTCAGACATATGTAGTACTGAGATCATGACGGGTATCCGAAGCCTCAGTCATGCGTAGTGCTGAGATTGCGTCATGACGAGCTTCAAATGGGGCTTTGAAGCCTCAGACATGCGTAGTACTGAGATCATGACGGAGCTAGGAAGCCTCAGACATGCGTAGTACTGAGCTCATGACGGAGCTCTGAAACCTCAGACTTGCGCATTGGGTTAACTGAGGCTTCGAAGCCTCAAGCAGATTCGAAGCCTCAGACATGCGTAGTACTGAGATTGCGTCATGACGTGCTTTGAACGGGGCTTCGAAGCCTCAGACATGCGTAGTACTGAGCTCATGACGGAGCGCTGAAGCCTCAGACATGCGTAGTACTGAGCTCATGACGGAGCTCTGAAGCCTCAGACATGCGTAGTACTGAAATCATGACGGAGCTCCGAAGCTTCAGACATGCGCACTGGGTTAACTGAGGCTTCAAAGCCTCGAGCAGATTCGAAGCCTCAGACATGCGCACTGGGTTAACTGAAGCTTTGAAGCGTCGAGCTGATTCGAAGCCTCAGACATGCGCACTGGGTTAACTGAGGCTTCGAAGCCTCGAGCAGATTCGAAGCCTCACACATGCGCATTGGGTTAGCTGAGGCTTCGAAGCGTTGAGCTGATTCGAAGCCACAGACATGCGCACTGGGTTAACTGAGGCTTCGAAGCCTCGAGCAGATTCGAAGCCTCAGACATGCGTAGTACTGAGATCATGACGGAGCTCTGAAGCCTCAGACATGCATAGTACTGAGATCATGACAGGGCTCTGAAGCCACAGACATGCGTAGTACTGAGATTGGATCATGATAGGGCTTCGAAGTCTTGAGCAGACATGGTCACTGGTTACTGAATCTTTGTGAAGCCTCAGCACACTCAAAGGCATTGACCTCTATATTTTGAGAGTCTATCTGACACTTAACTCTCTAGTTATATTTTGTAATTCGTATTGACATTACACACTTTACTTAATATAGTTAAACTACAATTCAGGTAGTTGCTGAGAAGTAATTATTGTTCTTGTGGTTTGCTGTAATTTCCTTTGTCTGATACATAGTGTCAAAGATATATTGTCATATATCAAATTTATATATATAATAAAATTAGGTAAATCGTGCAACCTTTTTATGGAACGCTTTAATTTTGCTCAAAACTGTACATCATATAGTATACATCTATAAATAAATTTTTTTGTCTTCATTAGGAGAATACAACAATGATACTCTCGTGTCAATTAAACCAATTTAACGTGTATATGTCAAACAACATGTTTCCACATCCGCCCAGTAAGAACAGTAGTTGTAGTTCAGTTGTGCGAAGCTTGTTAATTATCTTGATTAGGTGGCTCAATGGTATCGCAACTGTCCCTCAGTAAAAACACCAGGGGTTCGCATCGTCGATCCTCCACTTGTGAAAGGTTTTTTTTCAATTTCTCCTTTTAAAAATATTTTCAGCTTGGATGGATAGCGAGCAAATTGAGCTCTCGAGGGAAGGTTTGGCCGCCGTAGTCGGGCAGGGGGCACACGTCCCTAATTATATTGTGTATGTAAAGAGTTTCACTGTAAAACGTAATAAGCTTCATATTTGTGCGTTTGGAGACCCTGGTGTCGTACTGAATTTGTATTGTAGAAAAACAAACTACTGCCCAGCATGCCTAAATGTGTCTTTTCGTTTCTGATCGCTATACGGCACTACCAATTTAAGACAATTCACTATAAACAGTTTCAGCCAATCAGCGCCTTCTAAACATGCAGAATGACAGTGTGAACCTTTATTGTAGCGGCGCAGTGTCACAGGTGTCTGGTCACACTTATAGGTAATCTAACTTAGACACCATTAAAATATCCGACTACGCCACCCAGTTTTATTAAGAGACTGGGAACTCCTGAAATTTACCAATAATAGCACACAGGTTTCTTTAAATTGGGCGGTGAGTAAACACACAATGAAAGACACAACAGTAATTTTAGAAAAAAGCAACAGTAGGTTCTATTACACAAAACAATATAAGGTACATTAAAAAGATGAACGAACATAACAAAAACTAAACATATCAGGAATCAATTTCCCTTTTTTTAAAAGGAAAATACACAGTCCACCCTCTAAAAGTCCGTTAAAAACAAGAATTGGAGGATACAACCTTTAGTGGTGCAGAGTCCAGTTTGGGCACTGTGTTACCCCAACACTTAATTGTTCAACTGTCCATGGATGCACTCTGTTCCCCGGCAGAAGCTGTGTCAAATTGTTGACTCCCTGTCAGCGTCTCTTTGTTGTTCCTTTTTCTTCCACTCTGGGCTCCTTGTGTGGCTGGGACATAGGCACGCCTCATTCCTCGTCTGTCAGCTTCGCTTGGTCCTCTCATGCGGCTTCCCTCTTTCGCTGGACTCACAACTGGTGTCTCCTTGTGGAGCTGTCTCTTCCTCTCTGGAAGTAAATGTTGCCGTCCTTGTGCCTCACATTGTGCCAGCCAGGTACCCTTGTCTGCCTGCGAGCCCCTGTGCCCTGTCCGAGTGTCTTGGCAGCATTTCCTGTGGACTCTCCCTCGTTGCCTTCTGCTTCCCAGGAGTTTTAAATCTTTTCCAGTCCCTGCCATCATCAGTTCTGGACAAACAGTTTAATCAATGACACATCTAAATTGCCTGGGTTTAACAATTAATGAAAACACAAGTTAACAAAATGTATGGTTACCAAACATTAATAAGTACAGATATGCTGTTTAGGAACCAATATTTCCAAGCCAGGTAGATACAGGCATCCTCCAAGGCCAGACTTCAAAGCAGTGACTCCCTTGCAAGACAGCAAATACCATTAATAAGTACAGACAGCCTTTTAACTTCTCACCCCCCCAATCCCAACAGTGGGTGCCTAATGGAACCACCCAGTGCACAAAAAAATGTAAAAGTGTCCCCCTCTGACAGCAGCATCTTCGTTTCAGTCAGTCATTGTCCTGTTAGACTATTTACTGTTAAGTGCTGCTTGAGGTAGCGTTTATAGTACAACAGGTAGCCTACGTAGTTCTTAAATTGGTATTGAAATGCACACACAAGTCTCCTAAATTATTTATTGAAATGCCTACATCTACAGTGTCCGTTTTAGGAAATCGTAGTTTTTACTTGTTCCCGTTATTAGGAATTACAATTTCTCAGTGTCACATATTATTCGTTACTACTCGCGAGTCCCGCATCATTGAGATTCTGATTTATATTCTGTATAAGCAATTTTTTTAAAAGGAGCGTTAATTGAACTGACTATAGCTGACTTGTCATCTTCTTAAAATAACTTTATTGATTTGATATTGACAATCATAAGGTCAAAAACCAAGGAGGATATGAGTTTGCATGGACTGTGCTGTTTCTTTTTTTTCGTGACATCGCATCAGTAGAGAGTGCGTCAAGTTAACAATGCATTCTGTCCTAAATGACAGCGCATACGCTTTTTGATATTTCCTAAAGGCCAATGTGTCTCAGTGTGCTCATTAATATATTTTGACGGTGTATTTTAGTGAGAATGATTATAAACATATTACCCATGTTCATTTCCCATGTAGATATGTAACGTTTGGTGAGAATAAATAAAAAGTAACAACACATATAATAGTTATGTTGCATTGTTTATGATTAACAAAATTCATAGTTTATCAGAAATGTTCTATTTATACAGTCGATTTATTCCACTTCTGAAGGTGTAGACTGTCGGTTTTCTCCATTGCAGTGTAACGTGTGCCAGTGAAACTGAGGGGTGGCAGACGACCTCACGTAATGGGTGACAAGGCACATCCTCACCCTGATGCAGAGGCTCTTGTCATGAATATTCCCATCTTGTGCTTTTTCTCGTTCCTGCCAGTTTACTATTATTATTGGACACGTATGTAGAGGAAATGTGTGTCTTATTTTATGCCTATGAAAGGAAGGACGGTAAAGCCTTGAATGAAACTGAGTGTTGATGCTTTGGGTGACACGACAGGTGAGGAGCAGGGAACGTTAAATGTGACAATGACTGCGGGGGATTGTGGAACTGGAAGATGGTTTAAGAATACAGAAACGACAAAAGCTTAGTCTTTCAATAATCCTATTTACATCATTGATTTACTCTGTTATGCTGCAGATTGGAAGATTACTTATTTACATCCCCCCCAAGATGCATTCAGAAGGAAAGGATGTTGCTGACAAAGTCAGGTACTTTTTTGAAAGTTTGGCTCCAGATGTGCTTATCCAGTACTTGAGTGATCTTTATGTTCACCTCTGGATGAATTCGCAAAGTTTCTTTACAACTTTTTTGTCTCATTAACGCAGAACTCCCAAAGCTTTCCTAAAACTGCAGAAGACAGTTGTGATTAGTTATGCAGCACACGCTTTTACTCACATTGCTTTTTGGAAATCAATAATACAAATCAGCTACAGATCTGGGAATCACTGAATAGTAAAAACGTTTAATGAGAGTGTCTTGCGCATATACTGGTGTAATGACCACGTCGGCTTTAGTGAAGCATTTCTTACCCTCTCTGATATGATTGACATGGCGTAGAGTAGATTCTGGATTGTTATAATACGGGCTACCTTACGCAAAATATGCTCATTAATTTGTTACAGATTCTAGGTGGACACGATTCCACACCAAGGAAAAAGGTGCCCCATGTAAATCGTTCATAATGTCTCCAAAATATATTTGTTAACTTTCAGACAAGACTTAACTGTTTTATACAAAATCTTTATTTCAACATATGCGAGCCCCAATTAGGATTTAAATTCAGGTTAGCGAACCTTATCGCTGTAGCGAGAACAACTGCTTTTACGCTTTGAGCCAAGCACTTTTAACAGTATAGTGAATGACCAAATCGACTGCAGACTGCGCAGATATCAATGACGTCATTACGCTAGCGTGACTCAAAATCACGTGACAGGCGCATTTGAAGCAAGCCTCGAAGCAGCGCTTCGATCTCCAGTGCTTCGAAAGCTCGACACAGTGTCGAAACCTGAGTATCGAGCGGCCCATCACTAACTGGTTCAGCTGATGATTTTTAGGCTGCTGAAAGGAAGTATGATGTTCCATTACAGAAGACTGGGGCTAAGCTTGTTCCAGGGTCTTCAAAACTCATGCTCTTTGTGCCTGCTGAAGGTGTTCCTTTTGTTGTAACTCCTTTTCCAAATAGTCTTTTGGATCCTCGGGCACTGACTGGTCCCAGTGCCAAACTGCCCAGAGTACTGAAAGCTTTGTTGAATCCTACATCTCCACGGCCTGTGGTGAAACTACCCATATATCCCAAATCTGATGTGTCTTTGACTTGTAGCCTCTCTAACATGATAGTGAGAGTTAAAAAATCATTCTTTGGGTTTGGCTGCACTGAGGCTGACCTTGTTCTTGGTAGTAACTGCAAAAGCAATGGTAAAGACAAAGCCACTGGAGACCTTCTCTTTAATTATTCTCTGAATGCTTGTGGTGGTAAAAGATCAGTAAGTATGTTATTTGAACATAACTAAGATCACCACAATGCAATGTCATGCAGCTTTATACATGTGTACTTCTTAGCTAACCAATAGTTCATGATGGTATTCTGCCTATGACTTTAAATGCATGAGGTATGTCTGACATACGAGAATGTTCTCCATTCCAAACCAGAAGTGCCAGGAGTAATCCGTAGAAAGCAGCCTGTCAATGTTGCTCTGAAATGCTGTTATTTCAGGTGAGTAAATGGAATGCCATTTACTTGTATCAGCTGTGTGGCTCTGTCCACCCATAATTTAAAATTAACATTAACCATCTACTACTATAGGTACTACCATGTTTACAAAGGTGCAGTTCATCACCCTTCTGGCAAAAGTGAGAGTCCTACCTGTAACCACACGATCATTCAGGAAGTGGACCCCGGAGGCTGAGAATGCTCTGAGACAATGTTTTGGAACTACAGACTGGGATATCCTGCAGGGATCACATAGAGAGAACATTGATGAGGTTGTTGACTGCACTACTGACTACATCAACTTCTGTATGGACACTGTAGTTCCAGTAAGAACTGTACGCTGCTATGCTAACAACAAGCCATGGATTACAAGTGACATCAAGGGCCTTTTGAACCAGAAGAAAAGGGCCTTTAAAGACGGTGATCAGCATGAGCTCAAGCGCGTGCAGAAGGAACTCCCAGTCCAGCTCAGGGCGGCGAAAGAGCAGTACAGGAGAAAGCTGGAGCAGAAGTTGCAGAACAACAGCATGAAGGAAGTGTGGGATGGGATGAAGATCATCACTGGCTGCAGCTCAAAGCGGGGTACCACCATCGAGAGAGACGTGAAGAGAGCAAACCAAGTGAACATCTTCTTTAACAGGTTTGACCACCCTAACCCACTCTCACCTCGGAGTACTGCACTCTCTACACATCCTTCTGCTGATACCGACATAGGAGAGACATCCCCACCCATAATTACAGCAGCGCAAGTGAGCAGAGAGCTGAGGAATCATGCCAGCAAAGCAGCAGGTCCAGATGGAGTATCGCCACGACTGCTGAAGGTCTGTGCATCAGAGCTGGGGGGTCCTCTACAGCGCATCTTCAACCTGAGCCTGGAACAGGGGAGAGTCCCGAGGCTTTGGAAAACATCTTGCATCACCCCAGTCCCAAAGGTATCACGTCCTGGTGAGCTGAATGACTTCCGGCCTGTCGCTCTAACATCACATGTGATGAAGACCATGGAGCAGCTGCTGCTTCACCACCTGAGGCCACAGGTCCAACACGCCCTCGACCCTCTGCAGTTCGCATACCAGGAGAAGGTGGGAGCTGAAGATGCCATCATCTATATGCTACATCGATCCCTCTCCCACTTGGACAGAGGCAGTGGCGCTGTAAGAATTATGTTTCTAGACTTCTCTAGCGCCTTCAACACCATCCAACCTCTGCTCCTTAGGGACAAGCTGACAGAGATGGGAGTAGATTCATACCTGGTGGCATGGATCGTGGACTATCATACAAACAGACCTCAGTATGTGCGTCTCGGGAATTGCAGATCTGACATTGTGGTCAGCAACACAGGAGCGCCGCAGGGGACTGTACTTTCTCCGGTCCTGTTCAGCCTATATACATCGGACTTCCAATACAACTCGGAGTCCTGCCATGTGCAAAAGTTTGCTGACGACACTGCTATCGTGGGCTGCATCAGGAGTAGGCAGGAGGAGGAGTATAGAAACCTCATCAAGGACTTTGTTAAATGGTGCGACCAGCAAAACCAAGGAACTGGTGGTGGATTTTAGGAGACTCAGGCCCCTCATGGACCCCGTGATCATCAGAGGTGACTGTGTGCAGAGGGTGCAGACCTATAAATACCTGGGAGTGCAGCTGGACGATAAATTGGACTGGACTGCCAATACTGATTCTCTGTGCAAGAAAGGACAGAGCTGCCTGTACTTCCTTAGAAGACTGGCATCCTTCAACATCTGCAGTAAGATGCTGCAGATGTTCTATCAGATGGTTGTGGCGAGTGCCCTCTTCTACGCAGTGGTGTGCTGGGGAGGCAGCATTAAGAAGAAGGATGCCTCACGCCTGGACAAACTGGTGAGGAACGCAGGCTCTATTGTTGGCATAGAGCTGGACGGTTTGACATCCGTAGCAGAGCAATGGGCGCTCAGCAGGCTCCTATCAATTATGGAGAATCCACTACATCCATTAAACAGTGTCATCTCCAGACAGAGGAGCAGTTTCAGCGACAGACTGCTGTCACTGTCCTGCTCCACTGACAGACTGAGAAGATCATTCCTCCCCCAAACTATGCGACTCTTCAATTCCACCAGAGGGGGCAAACGTTGAACATTATTCCAGTTATTGTCTGTTTTTTACCTGCATTTTTTATTACTCTTTAATTTAATATTTTTTGCTGCTGGAGTATGTGAATTTCCCTCTGGGATTAATAAAGTATCTATCTATCTATCTATCTATCTATCTATCTATCTATCTATCTATCTATCTATCTATCTATCTATCTATCTATCTATCTATCTATCTATCTATCTATCTATCTATCTATCTATCTAACTTGAAATACCCAGACCTTGAGCGTTGCTCTTGGCTTTTACTGCTATTCAGTGTGGATTTTTGTGAGTAGCTAATGTGGTGGACTTGTTTCTTTGCACAGCTACCTTTTCTAAGCCATCTGAAGCTAAAGATCATTTGGGCCAAGAAATCCACTTTCAGGCAGTTAGCTACCCCAACAGTACCAGACAGTGGCTTTTCCTTCACTCCTGCTTTGCAACTCCTAGTCCAAATCCTAATTCCCATCCACAATACACAGTAATTGACAACTATGGGTAAGTAAAAAAGTGTACTAATGTGTTCATACTATTAACCTTGTTGCTAATGATGATGAAATAAATCTTTAGGTTTTTTGGGTCCTAAAGGGGGTTCTCAAACTCGCTGTTTAATGCGGTGCAATCTTGCAGGTGTATGGTGGATAGTAAACAGGAAAGCTGCTCCTCCAGATTTCAGAGGCCAAGGATGGCTAATGTCTTCTCCTTTACAGTATCTGCTTTCCAGTTTAATGACCACAAGCAGGTAAAGCCATTGTCTACATCTATAGGACATGTGCTTGACTAGGCAGGTGTCCTGAGAATATGAATGGGCATAGAGCATTTTTTCAACCATTCTGGTTACAGGTTTACTTTCACTGCAAGATGTTCACATATGAAAAGCCAAGATGTGACCAATACTGCCAAGTTCTGCACTTACAACAAAAAACTATCAAGGTAACTTGTGTGTGATTAATGAGATGTGATGCCTAAATGGAATAAACACAACTAAAATTGCCCATGCAGGTGGCAGGAGCTTGGTGGTCATGACCGTGTATGTGAATGCTGTGACTCAGTCTGTGGCCCTTCAGAATATGATGAAGGTAAGAAAACAGTATTTGGTCTCCACCAGTTTAGCCAACTGAAGTGAAGCTGTCCTGCACATGGGTTAATTCTGCTTATCTTGCTAGTTACTGAAAGAAATGGCCCAGTGGTGGTAGAGGTTGGCCATGATGGGCACCCAGGGGCCGGCGAAGGGCACCACGGCGGCCGGCACCCAGGGGCCAGCGAAGGATCTAAAGGATTTTTGCAGTTTTGAGATTGTTCTTGGACTTCATGCAGACCTGATGCTATTGGATATCATGAGGTATACTGTAGTATGTGGAATAGCATTTTAAAACCTTTGCCTGTGAAACCTGCATTTAAAGGTACAGTCAATAAAGATTTGTATCTGCCTAGAGTGTCTGGACTCTTTTGAATAGAAGCTGGGATATACTATGTATTTGACATATTTTGGCGGCATTTTTATACCAAGTATTTGTCATCCTGTCATAGAGAGACAGGTTTTGTTCTAACTTGCCAATTAAGCTTATTTGGGGAGAGCTCCTTTCTGACAATTGGAGGTTCTCTACCAGTGACTGGACCATGATCTAGCAATATTTAGTCTTGCTCAGTGTTGCTAGCAGGTGCGAACAATGTAACTTTAGCAGAGTGTACCTCCAATATCCTTCCACTTAGTGATGCTTAGCCTGGGCAGTTGGAGCTACCATGCTTGGGGTTAGAGGCTGTCTATAGGTGGCCTTTTAATCTTTGAGAATTCAAGCAAAATCTTTTATTGGCAAAGTTACAATATTGAAGTTCAGTGCAACTAATATGGTCAAGAACAAAAATACAATTAAACCAAGGAAGCATGCTTAGGAAAGTGAGTTAAAGTTGCCATAATTTCAAAACCATGAACTAGACTGATATCTTTAACCATTCTGACCACTTTAGGACTTGTCAAGATAGCTACCAGTGTTTTTATCTTCAGATGCACAATGGTGCTAGGTACAGGCTAGACTCATGACACCACATAGGCAATTTGTCCCTTCTTTCCAACCCCCTACGCCCAAACCCCCCCCCCCCCCAATTGTTGCATATCAGTTAAACTGTTTGAGCTGTCAGGTGCATCTGGGCCACACCAGTGACTCAACTGGAACTCCAATAACCTGTTTAGGGCAATCTGTAGGTTAACAAAACTGTTTACCTTTTTCAATGCAGAATAAGATTTTATCCCTTAAGCTGCAGTATTGGAATTCTAAAATTTGTGTTTTGCTACATTTTGATAGAAATATTATCAAGTGGTCTGATTACTAGGCTAGTGTCATAATGCAATCACTGAACCCAGCAGGTGCCCTGTATTTTCTTGAATGTGAATTTGTGCTCTGCCGACTGCCAGACCCAAGAAGGGTGAGCTGGGGATGCAACTAAGACTTGCTGGACTAAGGGAGAGAATGTAGGTAAAATAAGGTGAGGCAGTAATGCAGCTGAATACTGTAAAGGGGGAGGTGCAGCATGGATGCCTTATCTGGCAATCCTCCTTTACAGTATTTAGCTGCATTCCTGCCTCACCCTATTTTACCTATTGTCCATCTCCCTCTCAATTAGTCCAGCATGTTTTCCTTTTCTCCCCTGCTCACCCTTAGGTCTGTCAGCAGAGACATTACCAACTGCAGTTCCTTCAACTAACAGCTTTAGCTATGACTGCCTCTTACAGTGTAACACCCCAGGCAGCTTCTCTGGTCTTCCTCATGCCCAAACATGGGTGCTTTCTGAATCCCTAGGGAGATTTCTCTTGATCCCATCGCTGCCACCATATGTGATGGTCTGTGGCTTCTGGTGAAATTTAAATCGTGACCCATGACAAGCAAGCTTCAAATGGGGGGGCAGGGGGCAGTTGTGCATGATTGCACTCCAGTGATGATGGATGCGCCTGGCTGAGTATGCATGGGCAAATGTGAGCAGCAGTCAAATGCCTCCTTACATTAAGGACCTGATGACAGTGTTGGCTTTACTTTTTAATTCTGGATTTTAACTTGTGGACTATTTACTGAAGATTGCACTGCACTTTTTTTTTTGGACTGTTTTTGACTCTTGAACACCTACCCCTTGCTGTAGGTACATGTCCTTATTTGCCCAGCTCATCCTTGATTACAATATTGGTGGTGGTGGGTTCAAGAGGCTCCCAAAGACAAACATGAGCAGGGAACTAACCCACACCATCACAAACACATAGGAAAAAATGTGGGACCAGATGGAGTCAGTCCTTGAGGTTTTAACCTTCCTCTCGTGTTAGGGTCAGCACCGACCTGTTTTACTTTTTAAATGCATAAAACTACTACCTAATTTTGTTTATTGCATCAAGGCTTTTTGAGTTTGTCAGGAATCTGTAATTAAAATAAAACAAAAAAAAAACCAATTGTACTAAATTATAAAATGCTCTGTTGAAAATTACCTTTGTGTTGGTAGGGTCAGTTTTGACCCAGTTATAATTTAAGGTTATAAAACAATAGTTAGGGTCAAAACAAAAATCCTAAACACACTTTGAGGGGCTTCTCTCTTTGCCTGTGTGTCTCCTTACCTGAACAAACAAAACAAAGACAGACATGTAAGGCTTGCATAAGACAAATTTAGTTTAGCGTTGGTGACTTGCAGAGTACACCTCCTGTTTGCAGCAGTCAAAAATGAGAAGATTTACAGTAAGCCAAGCTCTGGATCATATCTTTTCTGAAAATGAGGCAGAGGACACAGAACAGCATAGTGATACAGATGAGCAGGGTTCCGAGGAGGAAGACATTGTAGAGTATCTACCAGAAGGCACAGACACGTCTGATGAGGTCACCGATGCTGAAGCTGCACTCACTCCTGCTGAAACGTTGAAATCCAAAAGTGGTAACATCTGTTGGAGCTCAGTACCTCCTGACTTACATGGCAGGGCAGCTGCTGCAAATATCGTCAAAATGACCCCTGGAATCACAAGGTTTGCTGTGACGAGAGTAAGTGACATCAAGACATGTTTTGATCTGTTTATGCCATTGTCATGATTGCTATGACAAACCTTGAAGGAAAAAAGGTTCATGGCGACATGTGGAATGACATTGATGAGGAATACCTGGATGCTTATATTGGTGTTCTTCTTCTTGCTGGTGTTTACAAATCCAGCAATGAGGCCACTGATAGTCTCTGGGATGCGTCGACAGGCAGAAATATTTTCCGGGCGACAATGTCACTTCAGTCATTTCGAATGATATCAAGAGTCCTTAGATTTGACAACAGAGAAACTAGAGAAAAATCTAACAAGCTTGCTCCCATCAGGGATGTCTGGGAAAGGTGGGTGCAGCTGCTTCCACTGATGTTCAAGCCAGGGCCAGAGGTAACTGTAGATGAACGTTTTGTCCCTTTCCGTGGAAAATTACCTTTCCGACAATACATGCCTAGTAAGCCAGGGAAATACGGCATCAAAATTTGGGCAGCCTGTGATGCAAAAACCAGCTATGCATGGAATCTGCAGATTTACACAGGCAAACATGCAAGTGGCATTCCTGAGAAAAATCAAGGAAAATGTGTAGTCCTCGATATGACTACTGGACTGCGGGGTCACAATATCACATGTGACAATTTCTTTACCAGCTATGACCTTGGACAAGAACTTCTCAGGTGGAAACTTACCATGGTGGGCACAGTAAAAAAAAATAAACCTGAGCTACCTGCCGAAATTTTGCAGGTGAAGGACAGGGCTCCACTTTCTTCAAAATTTGCTTTTACAGACACCACCACGGTTGTTTCATATTGTCCAAAAAACACCGGAGTGTGATACTTATGTCCACTTTTCACAAAGACGCAGCTGTGTCATCGGCAAGTGACAAAAAGCCCATAATTATCTTGGACTATAATAAAAACAAAGGTGGAGTGGACAACCTGGACAAGCTGACTGCCACCTACACTTGCCAGAGAATGACCAGGAGATGGCCAATGGTTGTGATTTATAACATTCTAGATGTGTCTGCATACAATGCATTTGTGTTGTGGACCCACATTCACCTAGGGTGGAACTCAACCAGAAAAAACAAGCGGAGAATGTTTCTTGAGGAGTTAGGAAGTTCCCTTGTCAAGGCACACATTGAGCGAAGGGAACAGGTGCCCCGGGACCCAGCCGCTGCAACCTTGGTCAGGCAGTTGAAGAGCTCACGTAGCACTCCTTCCACACCATCAGCAAAACAAAGAGCATCAGTGCCAGCATCCTCTTCGTCCAGCACTGCCTCAACATCAACCTACACAGCCACAGCCACAACCCCACTGAGGCCACCTGATTCAAGAAAGACAGAAAGACAAACGTACTCTGCTTCTACTGTAAAAAATATATTTGCAAAGAACACACTAAAAGTGTCACTTTTTGCCACACATGCATGTTCTTGCACACAAAGACGTTTTTTGGAACTAGTGCCTCATTTCTATTGGTTTGATTTGCTTGATTGTTCGTTGTTTGTTTGACCTTGCAAATCCACATTTTGAGGTTTACTTGTTTAGCTTTCCATTTATATTAAAGTTATTTTTGAAAATACTTTTTTGCTTTTTTTCTTTGAAATAAATATATATGGGTCAAATTTGACCCGTAACACCATAGATGTTACTATAGTAATTAATATTATAATAAAAAATATATATAACAAATTTATTTAAGAGATGTGTTCTAATACCCCTCAGTAATAGTCAGGTAACATAACAACCTTTTATTTATTTAAATAATTCTCTTGAGGTTCATTTAATCATTTTTTAAAATTGAAAACGAGAGGTATGCTGTTAAAGTAAAAGCTCATGAGGTCACAGCAAAAATATTAAAAACATTCTTTTAATGGACAAGGAAGCGTAACAAAGTAACCAAGAGGTAAGGAAAAAAATTGGATGAGAAATAATTGTTTTGAGGGTAATATGGCTGATTAAAGACACGTGTCAAAACCGACCCGTTAACATAAGAGATAGTAACAGAAAGCTAACACTAGAGGAAGGTTAAGTTCTATGCTGAAACAGTGTTGTGGTGTCTCTTCCACTTTTGAAGTCTTTTCCTAAAAGCTTCAGCAAGTGTCACTGCTGTGGAAAACATCCTACATTGTTCATGTTCTTAAAAAATGCAGGTGTCTCTTCACGGAATGACTAAAGACCTTAGTCTGCAGCAATGGCATTAGCTGGCATTCACAAGTGGCACATGTTTTACACCATGAAGACCTTTGAGAGGTTGGTCCTGGAGTATTTGATCCTCTTGTGGCAGAACACCTGGACCAACTACAGTTGCCAAAGATTGGAGTTAATATAATTATCTAATCTACCAGGCCTATTCTCACTGGTAGCACTGCGAGGATTTTTTTCTTTATTTCTCCAGTGCCTTCAAAAACATCCACACATCTACTTTAGAGGGATAAGATCAGACATGCAGGGGGATAAGTTTATGGTGTCCTGGATAATAGACTGTCAGGCAGACTGAAGTTTGAGACTCGGACTGTTTCTGATACGGATGTGAGAAACACTGGAGCACTACAAGGAACAATTCCATCTCCTTCTCTCTTTACTCTGTACACCTCAGACTATATAACAGCAGATCATGTAACCTACAGAAATTATCAGATGATTCTGGACTTATGTGATATGAATAATGGAATGAGAGAGTATAGAAGTCAGGTGGGGAAGTTTGTTTCTTGCTGTAAAGAGAATTGTTTGCACCTTAAAATCGGCAAAATCAAGAAACTGATGATAGACTTTCACTGCAACAGACTGTGTTCAGGGAGTGAATGTGGAGATGGTGCATTCCTGCTAGCAGTTGGGGGTTCACACCAATGAAGGAATTGTATAAGAAGAAAAGCATTTTTTTTTGCCTTGTGTGACACAATTTCTTTAATTTGAGAAGTAACATCCTTCACATCTTCTATAACTCTGTGATGACCAGTTTGATTTTCTACACATGGTGTGCTGGGCTGCTAACATCACTTCAAGAGAGGCCCACCTGATCAACAAGCTAATTAAAAGGGAAAGCTCAGTTATGGGATGCACTATTGTAGAGAATGAGAGAATTTAAACTAATCTGAGTGCACATTATCAACGATGCTGTCCATACTCTGACACACTAACACTGAGGACTTGCAGCAAATGTATTATACAATAGAAGCATGTCAAGTAAAGCTATTGGGGCTCCTTTATAGCAGCAGCAAAACATTTGCAAATTCCTCACTGTGACTTTGACAGCTAAGAAAGTAATTTTTCTTTTTAATTTTCTTGGTTTATAGTCATTCTGGTGTGTATACAGACCAGTGTGTGTGTATGCATTCATTTATTTACTTTCTATCTTATCTACCTCTTAATGTATTTATTTAAAGAGCTTCTGTATAAAGCCAAATTTCATACTGGGAACAAAGAAAGTTCTATCTTCTTCCTGTCTATATTATGTTAGTATTGCTATTTATCATTTCAATTTGTGCCTATACTTTGTGAATTTCAAGGTCATTGAGAGAAACGTGGACACAAACTTTGTCTGGATTTTAGTCTTTATAAGGGTAAGGGGTCCCAAATAGTTCCAACTGGATGTGTTGTGTCCACCTAACACAGGGCAAATTGAGAGTTTGTTATTTATTACTGAACATGCTGTCTGTGAACTGCTTTGGATAGAATTTTCACACCTAGAGTCAGGGTTTCATGGTATAGCAAACATGAACAAGGCTTTAGCAAGTGGCTACCAAAAAGAGAGATGCAATTTTTTAAATAAAAACTGAAGGAGGTGGTTCATTGACTACTCCTCAACAATGGAGTAGGCTGCAATAGCTAAATTAAACCACATCTGATTTGCCATGAAAAGGTTCACAGTAGCATCTTGTCATTAAAAATACATTATGAAGGTGTTCAAAAAGTACTCAATAAAAAAGATAGTCCATACATTTTTACAGTATATCATTTTTCAAGAATATAAATGATCTCACTTTCACATGTAAAAAGTGAGAGGGCACAACTAGAATTGCTTCTTTGAGGAGTCTGTTCATATATAATACTGTATGAATAATATTAGCAATATGTAATTAAAATTTACATACCTATGACAAACAATTTAACACGGCTGAAACATTAAAGGAGTTGGATTTATATTCTGCACATTGACAGGTTTTGGAGTTCTTAGGCTGCACTTTGACTGTTTCCAGATGTGATCCCCCACTCTGGTTTATGTTATATTTATGAGGATGGTCAGTTTCACATACATCAGCAAGTACAGAGACTCCTCTTTTGTTTTTAATGCGGCCAGATCATTTCACTGGTGGTACAATATGTGTGCACAGAGGTGCCTATCAAAAAAAAACAATAGTAGTGGATCATTGCTATATGTATGTCAGAATTTGATTCAGAAACTTGATTGAGACGAAAAACTGCAGAAATAAGTGAACTTAATCAAAGTTTGACCACATCACTTTTAAAGAGTGTATCACTGTGTGTATAAGTTGCACACTTTCAAATTTTGATTTTAAAATCTTTTAATGGCAGTTGGTTAACACTGATCTCATTTTCTCCTTGAACGGGTTTATACTAAAATGTTATTTACTGATGGACTCACATTGGTTGCAGGCTTTCAGATGTTCCTTTGTATGTCTCGGTACCACATCCACAAGTGGGTCTGTGAGACACTGGCCCACTCTGAAAACTAAATGGTCAACCCAAATGTCATTGCAAACTTTGTCAATGGAGAAGAACCAACGTGGATTTAGCTCATATTAGTTATCTACATAGTTAGATCAAGACTCTCTGCTGATCACAGGAGACTGTACAATGTCTCCAAACTGCAAACGTCTTAAAGTTTCCAACACTTGTATTTTGCGCAGACCACTTCTTATTTTTTCATGGTTGATGCCCACCTAAAGAATGGTAAAGAAATTCAGTTTGTTATTTTTCACTGTAATACTAATTCAGAAAGATTTTAAATACTACGGTTGAAAGCTTCCAGATAATTAGCCAGACATTAAACTATTGAGTATTCTGTGCTAACAATCTTCATTTTAGTTTAGTAGAGCTCAGCTTTTTTCATTAAACAGCAGTAGCTCAAGTGTTATTTTCAAATAAATAGATCCACGTATGCTGACATATGTACATTTTTGCTCCATACACTCTTATGCCACTAGAAAAATTAATAGAACATGGCTACCACTCTTGAGCAAGAACAGCCCTACAGAATCATTGACAACTGTTGTGCAATATTTCCAACTTTTGACAAAAGTTGTGTTATGTTTATACTTGTTAGGGTTAAAATAATATCCTATGAAGAAAAACTATAATTGATTTTGTCAGATTATGCCACTGATGTGGAGAGTTCCAAGTGAGGTTAATTCAAATTGCTTTGTGCTACTTTCTGAGATATTGGCTGTAAGGATATCACATTAAAAGGCTGTTTAATAGGCTGTATTAATAATTTTACTAACAATATAACATGCCATGTACAGGGTCAGTATCAGGCTGCATCATGCTTATTTATGATTTTTAAACATAGCTAATTGATGGTGACTGGTAGAAAATTGTTAGCTAGTCAGGCACTAGTTATAAGGATATCATATGAAGAAAGTATTTTATTGCTGAGCTATTTTAATTTCAGTTTCATTCTCAGGGCAATGTAACAGTGTACAAATATGTGCAGCTTTTTGGTGGTTTTCACTTATTTATAATTTTTAATGTAGGTAAATGTTAGCACCTGATGGCTTAACATTAGTTCACAAATAATGTAAAGGTAAATTCTGTCGGGTGCTCCCGTTAGGGGTAGCCACAGTGGATCATCTTCTTCCATATCTTTCTATCCTCTGCATCATGTTCAGTTACACCCATCACCTGCATGTCCTCTCTCACCACATCCATAAACCTTCTCTTAGGCCTTCCTCTTTTCCTCTTCCCTGGCAGCTCTATCCTTAGCATCCTTCTCCCAATATACTCAGCATCTCTCCTCTGCACATGTCCAAACCAACGCAATCTCGCCTCTCTGACTTTGACTCCCAACCATCCAACTTAAGCTGACCGTCCAATGTACTAATTTCTAATCCAATCCATCCTCGTCATTTTCAGTGGCAATCTTAGCATCTTTAACTCTGCTACCTCCAGATCGTTCTCCTGCTTTCTGGTCAGTGCCATCGTCTCCAACCTATATAACATGGCTGGTCACACTACCATCCTGTAGACCTTCCCTTTCATTCTCACTGATACCGGTCTGTCACATATTACTCCTGACACTCTTCTCCACCCATTCCACCCTACCTCCATTCTCTTCTACAATCCCCATTACTCTGTACTGTTAATTCCAAGTATTTAAACTCATCCACCTTCGCCAACTCTACTCCTTGCTTCCTCACCATTCCGCTGACCTCCCTCTCATTTACACACATGTATTCTGTCTTGTTCCTACTGACCTTCATTCCTCTCCTCTCTACAGCATACCTCCACCTCTCCAGGGTCTCCTCAACCTGTTCCCCACTATCGCTACAGATCCCAATGTCATCAGCAAACATCATAGTCCATGGGGACTCCTGTCTAATCTCATCTGTCAACCTGTCCATCACCATTGCAAATAATAAAGGGCTCAGAGCCGACTCCTGATGTAATATTTGATTGTAAAAGTTACATTAGTCCTGTATTAATATTTACTGCTTTCTTGGTGGTTCAAGTGAAACCTGAGCAGTGAGAGTCCACTACCTTCTCAAAAAACAATATATTTTCCTGAAACTTTTGGCAATTTTGTATTCTAAATTTACCAACACAGAATATTAACATGTATAGACTATTTTGTTAGTCAATCAAATGACACAGAAAGCTTTAGGATTGTGTTAAAAACACGAACAATGATTTATATCAGATGGCACAGTACCTCAATGTACCATCATTCTTCAAACCATATCAGTGATGTTGAAAAAGAGGACTTCTTTCTTTGCCAAAAACATAAATCATACTACATTGAACATTAGACATTAATATATATTTTTATGGATGGAGACATTTTATCTAACTCTGTCTGATGTGTTTGCTTATAATCAGATAATGGCTGCACTCCAAAAATCCCAGGAATAGAGGAGGTAATGAACATGTGAAAGAAGTTCAAACCAAGTCTGCTCTGTTAATTTAACTGCACTAAAATAATCCAGACTTTGGTGGACAACTCATCTGTTTGCTCTTCATTTCAGACTTGCAAGAGAAGGGAACACTGAAAGTCTTTAGATTGGAAAATGATACCATCTCCTGTGCAAATTCTGATACAGCCGTTCTCTCTTATGTGTTTATAACTTACAGTGTGAAGACCTGGCCTAACTGTTTCCTTGTACCTTCTTATCCATGCAGTGAAACATTTGCTTCTCTTCGATCTATAAGAAACAAACACAGTGGGAGGTCTGGAAAGGTTCTGAAACTTAGCACAGCCAAAATGCTCAACATGTTAAAGAACTCTGCTACAGAAGGGCAGAGCTAAAGCCTTACTGAATTGACTTGGAAGTGGGGAAGGAATCCAAAGCTTTGGTTTCAGTTCATGCGTGTCTCAGAACTCGGAAGGAAGAGCGGTAGGTATAAATGGAAGGTGATCCTAAGTTTAAGATGGAGAGTTTTTGTACCAAGGTATCAAGCTCTGGGTGTATGGAGGTATACATCAACACAGGCAGAAGGAGCAGAAGTACCGCTGAAAGAGAACCCAAACTACACCAATATCGAGAAAACCAGCCCAACTGAAGTCAATCTTCTTGCTGACTGGTCTGGTTTTCTTCTCCGGGGCTGTAAGGAAAGTAATCAGGCTGTAGATTATGCAGGATATTGAAAAGAATGGAAATCTGCCATATATAGAAATCCCTATGCAGATGGCCTTTATCTTTTGTTTGTAGTAGATCATTCTTGACAATCTACAAGTGAGTGATGTTTTGGTGAAATGGCCTGTTCTTCAAAATGATTTACATGTAAAATAGGTTAACATGTCTCTTTTCCCACATATCTTTCCATCTGTCTATCCACAATCTTTATAATCCATTTCCCACAGTAATGGCTTGACTGAAGAATTTACAGTATGAAAGCATACATCACAGATGAAGAAATCAGTATTAAGAGAACCACCTTGTGTGGTTTACCTCCTGGTTTTCTTTAAACATGTCAAATGAAATAAATATAATCAGAGAAGTCTACCCTGTCCAACCCAGTTACCCACATTCACTCAACAATGTTTATCCTTATTTTTCTTACTTGGTGATATTGGGCATTTAATTAAAAAAAAGCTACAATTTCATATCCATAAAGTTGATAGTGTTTGCCTTCACTAACTGTAGCAATTAAAGATTGATCTCTGCCCCATGCTCCACTTCATCCAAGATCTTTGTGTGTACTCTCCTCACTGTGTCGGAAGCAGAGCACAAATTTTCACATTCAAGAAAATACAGGACACCTGCTGGGTTCAGTGACCACATTATCATAACACTAGCCCAGTAACAGACCACTTTTGAGAACAGCATAATATTTCTATCATAAAATGTAGCAAAAAAAACAAATTTTAGAATCAATTCTAATACTGCAGCTGAAGGGATAAAATAGCTTATTCTGCATTGAAAAAGGTAAACAGTTTGTTAACATACTGACTCTGCCCTGAACAGGTTATTGGAGTTCTAGTTGATCACAATCAGTTCAGTCACTGGTGTGGCCCAGATGCACCCAACACCGGTAGTTATCTCGATAAACAAGTCCTATAGTGGTCAGAATGGTTAAGGAAGATATCACATTCAGTCTAAAGTTGCCATAATTTCAAAGCCATGAACTAATTAACTCGCTTACCTAAGCATGCTTCCATGGTTTAAGTTGTATTTATATTCTTGACCATTTTACTAGCTGCAATCAATCATCATGTTGGCCAGTAATGTCATATTGCAGCATACTCAAGCTGAGGGTGGATCAGTCAAGACTAAAATTTCTATACCCCTATTTTTCATTCTGATAAGACTAAAACCTGTCAGTCAATACTAGAGGCTCAGTTCCTAGTTTCCAGTTAATCTAGCAGACGTGTTGAAAGTGAAAAAGTCTGCTGACAAGATTGGATAGAATTCTAGGGGATGTGCAGTCTATACATCTATTAGAAGGACCAACTGAAAATAGGTGCAGGGTCCAGGAAAATCCAGCATACTGCACTCCATTATTACCCATTTCAGACCCCCCACCCAAAAAAAAACCCAACCCACACTAGCATCCACTTGTATGTACAGCATACATTCCTGGAACCAGAGCATAACCCCAATTGTTGGGAAACATGACTGTCCCATAAAAACAAATTAGCTGAGTTTAGCAGGTAGAAGGAAGGAAGTTGGAGAAAATGGGCTGTAATTTACTAAGGAAGAGGGTGGGTGTAGCATTCAAGTTAATGTAATAAAGTTACATCCTTCATTAGGCACATTGTTATGGAGACCATTTGAAACATTGCTGCAGGAGTCACTTCTTACCACTTCTAGTAGCTGTACAACTAAGCTAGAAGGCTGATGGGGTAGTAATTGGACAGTCACTGAACTCTTGGAAAAATAGTTGATCAATAGAAGGGATAGAGGAACAAGTGTGGTTAAAACCAAACATTAAGGGATTTCCTTTAAGCATAGTAGAGCAAGACTAATTTATAGTAGTACTACTACAACCACCTTCTCCAGGTGATCAAAATTTATCAAATTTCAATTTTGCTTAAGAGGCCAGAAAGTGCAAACATTTGCTTACCGTTTTATATATGTAGCAAGCTGCAACAAAAATTGTCCATCAAAAGAAAGCAAACCAAAACCTAACTTACACTGGCTGCCAAGACTGCATCAGTATCCAATTGTGACCAAGTCTATAGAAGTTCACACTGCAGGAAAATACCGAGCTGACAAAAGCAGCAAGTGTCAAGATTCACATGGATTTCCAAAGTAGTCAAAGGTTCAATAACCATTGACTTGTTTTATAGACCATGACTGTCCAACACTAGAAAGTTTGAAATGGATCAAGCCCACTCAACATGAAACCTAATATTGGCTAATAAATGTAGCCAGGACATATGGGAATGTGCAGCATACTTCCATTAAGCATCAATTGGTAATGCCAACTGAAGTAAAGACAACTAGATAAAAGGTGCAGGAATGATTTAAAGTCAGATTTCCCAAGTCAGGGAAATTCTGGTTGAGCCCAATCTTTAGGCTAGCCAGAGAAAACTGCACCAGGAGGAACAGTCAAGTAGACTGTCACTGAACCTGCTTTATTCTAGTACATCCCAAACCTGGTATGGAAAATTGAGGCAAGTCATTAGACAACCTTCCAAAGAACTTGACCTGCACATTACTGCTTTGGCAAGAGTGTCCTGGGTATGAGAATTTCAGATTACTGTATTTCATACATTTTCTGAATGTAGCTACAGTTTGATGGACCTTGAAAATGAATCCTAAGTTGTATATAGTTGGTCCTAACATTGTTAAAGATGCTTTGGGCTTGTTAAATTTTAAGTTTAATATGTCTCACTTCAAAAAGGTTCACAATGTTTTGTATAAGTTACTAGGAACTAAAATATTGTAATTTACTTTTAATCTTGCTTTGAGAATTCAAGCAAAATGACAGTTTATAAGGTCACATAACATGGACAGCATCTAACCCCATGCATGGTAATATAACACTGAGAAGCGCTAATCAACACAGGCAGGAGCCAAACCCACAATCTTCCAGTCTTACTGCAAAGCAGCAGCACTACCACTGGAGCTACCCTCACAGGTGGCACAACTGCCCAGGCTAAGCATCACTAAGTGGAAGGATATTGGAGGTACATGGTGCTTAAGCTACATTGTTAGCACATTCTAGCAACACTAAATATTGCTAGACCATGGTCCAGTCACTGGTAGAGAATCTCCAATGGTCAGGAGCTCTCCCCAGATAAAGCTTAATTGGCAAGTCAGAACAAAACCCATCTAGGACAGGATGACAATTTGGCATAAAAGAATGCTGAAACATTTGTCAAAAACATAGTATACCACAGCTCCTATTCAAAGAGAGTCCAGACACTCTAGGCAGATACAAATCTTTATTGACTGTACCTTTAAATGCAGGGTTCACAGGCAAAAGGTTTTAAAAGCTGTTCCACATACTACAGTGTATATACACACACGATTTTCAGTAGCATCAGGTCTGCATGAAGTCCAAGAACAATCTCAATAAAACTGCAAGTATCCTTTAGATCCTTCGCCGGCCCCTGGGTGCCGGCCGCCGTGGTGCCCTTCGCCGGCCCCTGGGTGCCGGCCGCCGTGGTGCCCTTCGCCGGCCCCTGGGTGCCGGCCGCCGTGGTGCCCTTCGCCGGCCCCTGGGTGCCGGCCGCCGTGGTGCCCTTCGCCGGCCCCTGGGTGCCGGCCGCCGTGGTGCCCTTCGCCGGCCCCTGGGTGCCGGCCGCCGTGGTGCCCTTCGCCGGCCCCTGGGTGCCGGCCGCCGTGGTGCCCTTCGCCGGCCCCTGGGTGCCGGCCGCCGTGGTGCCCTTCGCCGGCCCCTGGGTGCCGGCCGCCGTGGTGCCCTTCGCCGGCCCCTGGGTGCCGGCCGCCGTGGTGCCCTTCGCCGGCCCCTGGGTGCCGGCCGCCGTGGTGCCCTTCGCCGGCCCCTGGGTGCCGGCCGCCGTGGTGCCCTTCGCCGGCCCCTGGGTGCCGGCCGCCGTGGTGCCCTTCGCCGGCCCCTGGGTGCCGGCCGCCGTGGTGCCCTTCGCCGGCCCCTGGGTGCCGGCCGCCGTGGTGCCCTTCGCCGGCCCCTGGGTGCCGGCCGCCGTGGTGCCCTTCGCCGGCCCCTGGGTGCCCATCCTGGCCAACCACCACCACTGGGCCATTGCTTTCAGTAACTAGCAAGATAAGCAGAATTAATCCATTTGTAGGACAGCTTCACTTCAGTTGGTTAAACTAGTGGAGACCAAATACGGTTTTCTTACCTTCATCATATTCTGAAGGGCCACAGACTGAGTCACAGCATTCACATACACGGTCATGACCACCAAGCTCCTGCCACCTGCATGGGCAATTTTAGTTGTGTTTATTCCATTTAGGCATCACATCTCATTAATCACACACAAGTTACCTTGATAGTTTTTTGTTGTAAGTGCAGAACTTGGCAGTATTGGTCACATCCTGGCTTTTCTTTGTGAACATCTTGCAGTGAAAATAAACCTGCAAGCAGAATGGTTGAAAACTGAGAATATGAATGGGCATAGAGCAGGACACCTGCCTAGTCAAGCACATCACCAAGTGTCCTATAGGTGTAGACAAGGGCTTTACCTGCTTGTGGTCATTAAACTGGAAAGCAGATACTGTAAAGGAGAAGACATTAGCCATCCTTGGCCTCCCAAATCTGGAGGAGCAGCTTTCCTGTTTACTATCCACCATACACCTGCAAGATTGCACCACATTAAACGGCAAGTTTAATTGAGAACCCCCTTTAGGACCAAAAAGAAAAATCTAAAGATTCGTTTCATCATTAGCAACAAGGTTAATAGTATGAACACATTTTTTACTTACCCATAGTTGTTAATTACTGTATATTGTGGATGGGAGTTAGGATTTGGACTAGGAGTTGCAAAGCAGGAGTGAAGGAAAAGCCACTGTCTGGCACTGTTGGGGTAGCTAACAGCCTGAAAGTGGATTTCTTGGCCCAAATGATATTCTTTAGCTTCAGATGGCTTGGAAAAGGTAGCTGTGTAAAGAAACAAGTCCACCACATTAGCTACTCACAAAAATCCACACTGAGCTTTGCTCTTGGCTTTTACTGCTATTCAATGTCTGGATATCTCAAGTTACCATCCATTAACTTCAAAACCATGCCAGAAGGGTGATGAAGGGACTGCACACCAGAGGGGGCACTCCAGGTAGGGTGCACTGCACCTTTGTAAACATGGTAGTACCTATAGTAGTAGATGGTTAATGTTAATTCTAAATTATGGGTGGACAGAACCACACAGCTGATAAGTAAATGGCATTCCATTTACTCACCTGAAATAACAGCATTTCAGAGCAACATTGACAGGCTGCTTTCTACGGATTACTCCTGGCACTTCTGGTTTGGAATGGAGAACATTCTCATATGTCAGACATCCCCCATGCATCTAAAGTCAGGCAAAATACCATAATGAACTATTGGATAGCTAAGCAGTACACATGTATAAAGCTGCAGGACATTGCATTGTGGTGATCTTGGTTATGTTCAAATAACATACTTACTGATCTTTTACCACCACAAGCATTTAGAGAATAATTAAAGAGCAGGTCTCCAGTGGCTTCATCTTTACCATTGCTTTTGCAGTTACTACCAAGAACAAGGTCAGCCTCAGTGCAGCCAAACCCAAAGAATGATTTTTTAACTCTCACTATCATGTTAGAGAGGCTACAAGTCAAAGACACGTCAGATTTGGGATATATGGGTAGTTTCACCACAGGCTGTGGCGATATAGGATTCAACAAAGCTTTCAGTACTCCGGGCAGTTTGGCACTGGGACCAGTCAGTGCCCGAGGATCCAAAAGGCTATTTGGAAAAGGAGTTACAACAAAAGGAACACCTTCAGCAGGCACAAAAAGCATGGGTTTTGAAGACCCTGGAACAAGCTTAGGCTCAGTCTTCTGTAATGGAACATCATACTTCCTTTCAGCAGCCTGAAAATCATCAGCTGAACCAGATAATCCTAATAATGGAAAACCACACAAAAGACAGCAAAAGAAATAAATCACCCCCATCGCAATAACCATAGACTATAAATAACAAAAACTTTTCCACTACATGTCCAAAAATGAAAAAGAAACCAAAGAGAAAAACAAGTTAATTACTAAAGTTACTCCGCGACGGCCTTTTAAACTCTTCCTGCTGCCACAGGAGCGCAGAGCGCAGATTGTAAACGCCTCATGAGCACGTGAGTACGTGAGCACGTGTACTGCCAGTGCGTGAGCAATCAGAGTGCAGTTGGGTTCAGCTGGCTCGACTGGGTACTTTAAGTACTAATAAATCGCGATCGATTCAGAATGAAGTTCCCGATTATTTATTGCAATCAGACCGATGTATTTAATGCTTACTTTTTTACAGTTAGTATGATTAACTTATCATTGTATCTTGGTTATAACTGTGATTCCAGTCATCTAGAGGTAATTCATGTAAGCATCACGTGCATACAGTTCACGAATAGTTCACGAATAGACAGACAACCTGTCTACAGACCCACATTGTTTTGAAAAACTCATTACAAACTTCAAAAGACTTTGTTGGACAGTTATCTTATCCAGAGATCTTGACAATACATTGTTCTTTTCTCTCTTGCTAAATTAACCCTAGCCTGAATGAATCTATTAATTTTTTACATACAAAATCTCTCATTTAAAGATTTACCAATGTTGTTTCTTGTCCTAGAGTGTGTATATAAACATAGGAAACTTCAGTTTCTGTATTACATCTTGCCTGAAGAAGGGGCCTGAGTTGCCTCGAAAGCTTGCATATTGTAATCTTTCTAGTTAGCCAATAAAAGGTGTCATTTTGCTTGGCTTTTCTCTACGAATAGTTTATTAATCCTATTCACAGTTTGCAGTATGTATTTAGTACCGTGCCTTGTTCTAAACTTATCAGAAAATCTTTGTACAGTACGCCGGTTTTAATGCACATTTGATGATTAAGTTTACTCGAAATTATGACGTATATGTTTATAGTTAAAAGGTGAAATAAATAAACGTAAAACAATGATTTTGAACAGAGAAATGAATGTACATTTAAATATAAGTAGTGCCCTCAATATCATGTTCTTGTTTCAATGTTCAAGACTGTTTAAAGAGTTTTTTTTTTTTCTTTTTTTTTTTGTCGTAAAACACAGAATTAGTATATTTGTTTTAGGAATGGCCCCTTTGCAACATAGCCGTGAATGAACCCCCTCTCCTTTCCACTGTGTAAAGCGAAAGCAAAAAGATGATTAAGCATCACTTATTTTTCTTATTTTCTCCTATACTAAACTATTGTGGGACTTTTTCGACAAACTATCTTACTTGTAGCACACCCTACATGAGGAAAAGTAAACTTTTCTCCAGAAAACACAAAGCGCTGTAGCTAAACAGTTGATTAATTTCACAGCAATGATCATGTTCCTATGATTAAATATTGTCAGTTTTATTCAGGCTCACGATTTGTGTATCTTAGACATATTGTAAAGTAATAATTTTCCTCGCCCGTTTACTGTTGTAAAGCTGTTTTGATCTGAGATAAATGTAGTATGAGTGTTAAATACTGCATGGAAGAGTTCAATTTAATGTTAATGAATAATGTTCAGAGTTGTAGTAACAGGACAGGCAAGGCCCCAAACTAAGAAGGCGCCCAAAGTCGTCCGTTCCCCTAAGCCAGGAGTGGGCAAATTCTTTCCTGGAGGGCCGCAGTGGCTGCGGGTTTTTGTTCCAACCCAGTTGCTTAATTAGAAAACAATCCTTGCCAATAATTACATTTCATGGCTTGTTAGTGCTTTAACTCTACTATGTCAAGTCATTCTCATATCCTAGATTTTTTTTTTCCATTCTAAGGATATCATCCAAATACTTTGAAGTGTAAAACAGATGGGTAATTCTCAATCCTTCACTTTTTTCTCTTCTCTTTCCTTCCAAGTATTTAATTAAACCAAATAGTGCACGATAAATACACACAGGTGTAAAGGGTAACAAGCAAAATGGATAACTGCTGGTTTCTTTTGTCATTTGCATCTTATTGCTAATCAGGAGCAATTAAAAATCAAGAATGCAGCTGTTTAAGATTTAAATAAGCAATAAGGGTTCATAATCTTAACGAGGGAGATAACTAAAATGAAGCAGAAGTGTTTCTAGAGCAATTAGTGCTTCTTATTAAGCAATTGGGTTGGAACAAAAACCTGCAGCCACTGCGGCCCTCCAGGAATGAATTTGCCCACCCCTGCCCTAAGTATATTACAAGGACACAGCCATTTAGTGTTCTTATTTTCCTTTCTAAGATCATCACTTGTGCATTTCGTTATGAACTTAGAGTACTTGTCATTTTGTACAGCAGTGAAATCATTTTTGAAAATAAAATCCTGTACATTTTAAATAAGAATGCTATTGACAAACCACAAAGTGGACCTCATATAATCACTCAGTTATTTATACAGTATCTCTGTTTACTGGAAAGGTCAGTTATTTGTAGCTGGATAAGAGTGTCAAGAATGTGAAACTGGTACAACTCTCATCCTGCTGATGTGTTTATGTTTTAAATATACATTATGTTTTTCATATGTTTCCTAACTGTGTAGGACAGACTGGCATTATGCATTTTTCCAGAGTAGAACCCGTTTCCTGGCTTAGCAAATTGCTGCCAAGACACTCTTATTGCCCCCTAAAATTGTTGGTTTGCCTGATTGGGCCTCCCTTTGCAATGTAACATCTACAGCCTAAACTGATCAGATGATCGATTCCAGACTATGTAACAGCCACGGACAGCTCTCTCTCTGAGGTGCAAAATGGACTGAAGTTCTGAACAAACGTTAAATCCAGGATGAGCAACACTGATGGACAGAACATTACACCAGTGGTAAGTAGAGATGATCTGCTTCTGGTTACTCAAGAAGCCAATGACATAACCTCTACTCGTTCTTATAAAACCCTAGTAATACCCTTACTAACAGCTCTTCTCTCACTATGCTACAGCTTAACCTGGCCAAAATTGGGCTGCCCTTAGCCAGAACCAATAGTTGATATGGTTTGCCCATAATGGAGGTCGAAGTAATTCCTTTATTCCAGAGGGCAACTGTGCTGGACTGAAAACATGGAATACTTGTCTATGTTTGAGTTTGGATGAGGTTGCCATTGGTTCAATCTTGCTGAGGGTCAGCTAGGTCAGGAGCAACTTAGAGAGAGAATGAGACCGTAAGTCAACTACAGGTTCACCTTGGTAACAACGGTCATTGACTGATCACCAATTGACTTAGCAGGCACAACTTTGCTAACATCAGAGGACACTGTGTTAAACCCACGATGAGAACACTGCAGTACAACCTGCAACCAGAAGGCTGGACTAAAGGCAAAGAATTATGCCTCATGAAAAAGGAAAAGTAAAAGCAATGAAAAATCATTCCATGTGTTTGTAGAAAGCCGACCAAGAACAGAACCAAGCATCACTCACCTCAAACCATAAGTACACATTGATTTTAAGAACTATTAACTGTAATTTAATAGATAGGACAAAGTCAACTAATATACTGTAGCAGTGGTGTCAACTGTAACTAAAGATAATAATCTAGTGAAGGATAAGTTCTGGCTATTATAAGTTTCTCACCCCAAATCCAAAAGGAAAGGGTGGAGCAGTACCTCACACACACACTCACACACATGCACAATGAGAAAGAGAACTTGTTGTATTAGGAGAAATCTGAATTAGACCCAAAAAGTCTTTACAATTATACACCTAGATCAGATTATCTTTTTCTTTACTTGAAAAAAATAGATATGTTGCTTCAGTATCAACTTAAACAGCATTATAACCTATTTACAGTTCCATTCTGTCTTTTCCACTGTGAAGTGTGTGCGCATGGAAAACGGCTTGTAGGCTTGGATGATGGTAACATCTCTGCCTAGGCAGGTGATAGCATTGTGAACTAATGACCACTTTTCTTCTTCTTCTGCGGAAATGATGATTGATATCATTCCAGCTGAAGTCACTACAAAGTTTTTTCCACCTGGACCCACCTCTTCCTTCCAGAACATATCAAATGCAGAAGAGCCAAGATCTTAACCATTCAACCTTAGACAGAAGTCAGGACAACTGTTTTATAAAGTTGATTTTCTTTATATTTGCTGTTGTGAATTATATAGGATTGGCCGCAAGGTGCCCCATCCCCAAAAGTCCAAACTTTTCCTGTGTTTCCTTTTACAGTGGTATAATCAGCAGGATGTCTATGGGCAAGAAAGGATGTCTGAGCCGCAAGATAAGGAATGCCTGATCCAACCGATACCTACAGATATTCAGGCATTAAAGGTCATGGTGGGGATGCAACAGACCCAGCTCACTGAAGCCGCGGTACGTAACCAAGCTTGTTTAGCTCTCCTGCGCTAGGGACAGATGGGACTGTATCAGGTCTTGCTTCTTCTACATCCAGATGACAGCACTGAATCATACATATTGGTGTTCAAAATAATGGTTACAAACCATCACTGGGAGAGTGTGGACTGGGCACACATATTGGCACCATTGTTGAGGGGACCTGCACAGTGAGCTTATTATGACCTCGATGAGTAGTTAGCCAGTAATTCTGAACAACTGAAGGCTGAGGTGCTGCTACAGTATGGAAATAATCTGCACCAACAGGCAAGAGCATGTCATGAGTAGATGTGCAACCCAGGAAGGCTGACCTGCTCCCAAGCATATGACCACTGGGTCAGAGGCAGTTGATGCCTGAAGCCAGTAATAAACTTGGCAGAACAGATTACCAAGATGGTCACATTTGATCTACTGCTTAACACCTTCCCTGACTACCTCGCTCATCCATTCCTGAGACAGGGACATAAGAACCTGGTTTTTGATGATAGCAAGACCATGCTGCCTTGCAGGTTGAGCATGCGGAAATGCTCACTGATCACCATAATCCCTGTCCTGGGCGTGTCGCTAACCAGGAACTCACTCATTACCACACAAAACTGCAGGTGCAGCTGATGGAGAAGCACATGGCTCTTCCCCACTGTTTTAAATGCGGGGAGCCAGGTCACACCATCCCCAACTGCCCTATCTGCAACTAGGCATGATTAGAGAGGTACTGTTTTTTAACTAATCCCCTGTCTCTTCCTCACAATGAGGTTTTGGCTATTAACAGGTATAAGGTCTCTGCTCTCATTGACTTCAGTAGCAACCTTTCTATTGTTGCTCACCAATATGTCCTTCCATGACAGTGGGAGCCTCAAATGACAAATCCAATAGGGAAACTCTATGGTTCAGGTCCACCCATTCCATCATTACTTATATGGGTAACACCAAGGAAATCATGGTGGCTGTTATGCACAGCCCCCCTTTTCCTGAGAACATTGGGTGGGAATTGTCGGAATGGAAACCAGAGTGGCTTCCGCTGCCTACTCCTAAAACACTGGGCCAGGTCATTGATGGTGAAAATCCATCACAATTTGATTTCACATCGCTCTTGCAGACAGTGGTTGAAGAGAATCACCTGGAGACTCATTGGGATGAGACTGACGTCCCGGTGTCTTGCACTGATGTATCCATGAAAACAGATGACAGGCGGTCACAGAGCATTACTCCACCCCTTGAGGTCATTACTGATCCCCTCTCTGCTTTACACTTCCAGTTCAGGCAAACTCCAACTTCTTTTAAAAGAAACCACTGGAATGACAACTCTCTGAAGTTTTCCTTGAGTACATTTGCTCTGATTGATGGGAACAGTACCCATAATCCAATGCGACAGGGACCCTACTTTGTATTGAAAAACAGTTTACTTTAATGAGTGGCCAAGCATTGGGGTGAGGTGAGATCTTTGTTGCTAGTTCTGGGGACCTGCAATTGGTTTGTGAGCTAGCATATGCCCACTTCTTGGGCACCCAGTTAGGCACCGAGAAAACACTACAGAGATTTAAACTTCAGTTCTGTTGGCCAGGGATTAATGAGGAAGGCCATCGTTTTTGTGCTTCCCGTCTGGAGTGTCAACTGTGTCAGATTTCTCGGAAGGACAGTGCTCCTCTTGTCCCGGTCCCACTCATAGACATACATTTTGAGTGCCTGTGGGTTATTATTGTAGGACCCCTTGAACAATCATAAAATATATAAATATATCCTTTTCACTGTGGATTATGCAACTCATTATCCGAATCCACCCTTTTGTGACTAACTCTAAGACTAACTCAATTGGAACTTGTAGGCGTCTTCAAGTGAGTCAGTATCCAATAAAGAACTCCTAACAGACCAAGGGACACTGTCCACCTTGGAAATGTTCAAAGAGGTGGCCAAATTACTCCATATTAAATATTTGAAAACCTCAATATAGCAGCTCCAGGATGACCTTTTAGTGGACCAGTTCAATCAGACCCCCAAGCAAATGCTATGAAAGGTGATCAATGACGATGGACAAAAATGGGATAAGTTACTTTCCCTGACATTGTTTGCTTATTGAGAGACACCATAGGCCTATACAGGCTTTTCTCCCTTTGAACTGTTGCATGGAAGACAACCCCGTGAATATCCAAAGGGAAGGTTGGGAAGAAGAGTCACTTCCTTCCACAAGTATTTCCGAGTATATTGTTCAATTATGAGATAGTTTCAGTAAAATTCAGCCCATCCTAACAGAAAATATTGAACATGTGGAAATAGCACAGGCTTGGTGTTATGACTGTTGTACAACACACAACAAGTTCTGTCCTGGAGATCATGTCATGGTCCTAGTTCTCACCTCCCATTCTATATTATTGGCCTGTTGGCAAGGTCCATAAGAGATTAAGGAAGGGAAGGGTTTGGTCGACAACCTGCTGAAACAACCAGGTAGATTGCCAGCCAAGCGGGTATACCATGTGAACTTGCTCAAGCTCTGGTAGGATAGATATCTTGATCCCCATTTCACTCACCCACAGTACTTCTTTGCTCAAAATACTCTTAATTTCAGATCTAATTTGACACCTAACCGACAACAAGAGCTGGAAACTGCCAGCATCTCTATCCCAGGAGTGGTGGATGAAGGACCTGGGAAAACCACCCTAATTGCATACAACATTGCTTCTGAACCCAGGATTATAGCTCACCTTACTGAAGCTAAACAAGACGATGTGGGCACTTTAACTCAGATGAATGATTTAGTCTCTGATTCAGTCCCATTGTTCTGCTCCCAAAACCAGACGGAGGTTGGCGCTTTTGTAATGATGTCCATCAGTTAAAATCAAGTTTAACAATTCAATTCCTATCCAATGCATCACACGGATGATCTACTCAAGCATCTTGTAAGGCTAAACATCTGATCACACTGAACATGACAAAGGGGTAGTGGCAAATTCCTTTAATGGAATCTGCAAAGGATAAGACTATGTTCAGTTCTTCGAGTGGACATTGGTAGTACAAGGTTCTCCCATTCGGTTTGCACATGGCTCCAAAAACCTTCCACTGTCTGGTGCAAAGATTACTATGTACCCACCAAGCCTATAATGCCACCTACCAAGATGAAGTATGCATCTATTGAGGACCACATGCGGATAGCACTAAGCAAAGCTGAGCTAAAGATATATTTTAAAAAAGTAAAAAATTAGGTTACTTGGTGGGAAGATGTCCACAATGATCTAAAGTTGAAGCCATTCTTAAATGGCCCCATTTGAAAACCAAGAGGCAGGATCAAACTTTCCTGGAAGTGGAGAGGTACTATCATTGGTGTATTCCACATTTCTGTTGGACGGCTGCACCTTTGACAGACTTAAAAAGAAACAGGCCCAGAATAAGATGGTGTGCAATAGTAAATCAGAGGCCGCATTCCATGACTTAAAACAGGCTCTCATGTCAACACCAGCCTTAATAACACTTAATAACAGATCAATGCTTCAGACACAGTTCTAGATGCCATGCTGAATCAAAGCATCGATGGTGTTGAACACCCCCTAATATATTTAAGCTGCAAGCTACTAGTTTGGGAGGCCAGGTATGCAATGGTGGAAAGGGAGGCACTTGTGATCAAATGGGCTATTAATTAGCTGAAGTACTAACTCCTGGGACTGAGGTTCACTGTGGTCACAGACCATGCTCCATTACAATAGATGACATTGCAACAGGAGGTGAATTCCCATGTAACCAGACAGTTCTTAGACCTTTAGCAATTTCTGTTCAAAGTTCTACATCATTGAGGTGCTTTCCACACCAACGTCGACTCTTTGACTTACATTCATGACCTTGCGGTTTGAATTGCCAGAATATCTGGGTGGGGAGGAGAGTGATATTGCCGTGTGCATGGGAAACAGCTTGAAGGCTTGGGTGATGGTAATTCTCAGCTGAGACAGGGGGTGGTACTGTATACTAATGACTTCTCTTCTTCTCCATCTGCTGAAAGGTTTATTGACATCATTTAAGCCGATGTCACTTCTGAGGTTCATCCACCATACTTGCCCCTTCCTCCCAGAATTTCTCAAATGCAGAAGAGCTGAGATCCTAGCCAGTCAAACCTAGATTGAAGTTCGGACAATTCTTTTGGTATTTTAATATGTGTTTTCTTTATATTTGCTTTTGTGAATTATGCTGGGATGGCTGCAATGTGCCCCAGAAGTCTAACCTTGTCCTGTGCTTGCTTTTACAGTAAAATTATGGTATAGAAATGGCACTAACCCATATACATCTTAATGTCTTCTGATGAAGAAAATGTTACCATTATTATGCTATTGGGTTAAATGCATCTTTTAGTGCCCTTCTCCACTCTATTTTGCTCTGCATGGTTTATTTCTTCATTAACTGAAATCATCTTAGTATATTCAAAATTGTTGGTATTGAATACTTTTAAGCTGTTTTACTGCCTGTGGGAAACACACAAGCGATACAGGGAGCCTTGGAATCCAAGGATGAGAAGTTTCTGTCATCAGCTAACATCACATTATAATGTGACCTTGAGTGATCCTCTGGGCGCAGTGGCTCCTCTTAAAACAAAAGTGATCAAAGCACATAGAAACTCTCCCTGGTTTAATGAGAGCACTCAAGCTCTTAAATTAGAGTGTCGAAAACTGGAGCGCAGATGGAGAACAACAAAGCTACATGTCTTTCAAATTGCAAGAACAGAGAGTGTTAAAAAAATATAGTAAAGCTCTCTTTATTTTCTGATATTATAAGTAATATGATTTGTGACTTGTCAGTAAGTTCCACTTTTGTAAGCTTTAACAGTTTAACATATCAGTAATCTGATGGTTACCCCGTAGAATTTTATAAGAAATTCTCCACTCAGCTAGCTCCCCTCTTATTGGCAACATTTACAGAAGCTAGAGACAACCAAATACTACCTCAAACATTTCGACAAGCATTAATCACTGTCTTTCCTAAACAAAATAAGGACTTGTTACAATGTGCATCATACAGACCAATTTCACTCCTGAATAATGATGTTAAGATACTCTCAAAAATTCTAGCTAGAAGGATGGAGAAAGTGCTGCCCTCGGTAATATCACAGGATCAAACTGGATTTATTAAAGGCCGACATCTATCTTCCAATCTCCGACGCTTGTTTAATGTTATATATTCACCAGCAAAATCAAACACCCCAGAGATATTACTATCATTAGACGCAGAAAAAGCATTTGATATGATTGAATGGAACTACCTTTTCACTGCATTGGAGAAATTTGGGTTTGGCCCGAATATTTATGCATGGATCAAACTACTGTATACCAATCCAGAAGCTTCAGTTTGTATTAATAACATTTGCTCAGACTACTTTAAGCTAGAACGTGGCACCAGACAAGGATGTCCCTTGTCACCACTGCTGTTTGCAATCACCATTGAACCGCTGGCGGTTCACTGCCGAAATTCTTGTCAGATAAAGGGGATTGTCAGAGAAGGACTGGAACAGAAAATTTCTCTATATGCAGATGGTATGGTTTTATATATATCAGACCCAGAAAACACTGTCCCTGCAGTTCTAACAGCACTAACAGAATTTCAAAAGATTTCTGGACTTAAAATTAATCTGAATAAAAGTATACTCTTTCCAGTGAATTTACAAGCATATAATATCAGATTGGACACCCTACCTTTTACCATGGCAGATCAGTTTAAATACCTAGGGGTAAATATCACAAGTAAACATAAAGCTCTTTATCAACAAAATTTTGCCGTCTGTATGGAAAAAATTAAGCAAGACCTGGATAGATGGTCAACCCTTCATCTCACTCTAGCCGGAAGAATTAACACTGTTAAGATGAATATCCTTCCTAAACTTCTTTTTTTATTTCAAAACATTCCAATATATATCAATAAATCATTTTTTAAACAATTAGATTCAACAATAACCTCATTCATTTGGAACTCAAAACACCCACGTATCCGAAAAGCAACCCTACAAAGACCTCAGGCAGAAGGTGGCATGGCTCTACCTAATTTTCAGTTTTATTACTGGGCAGCAAACATACAAGCCATAAAAACCTGGACACAAATAAATGAACGTACACAGGCTTGGTCCGCAATAGAAATAAATTCCTGTAGTACTTCTTTATACTCCCTGCTCTGCTCTCCAATAAATGCAAGTTATCGCAAATATACTAATAACCCAATTGTGCTTTACTCGCTTAGAATATGGAACCAAATTAGAAAACATTTTAAGATGGAAAATCTTTTATCGGTGGCACCTCTGCAAGAAAACCACCTCTTTCAACCCTCGCAAACATATCCAGTTTTTAATACCTGGAAGAGTTTTGGGATTAAAATGCTCAGAGATCTTTATATAGACAACATATTTGCATCTTTTGAACAATTACGTTCGAAATTCAACCTCCCAGCTATACATTTCTTTCACTATCTTCAAATTAGAAATTTTGTTAAACAGAAATTGTCCGATTTTCCCCACCTTGCACCCTCCACAGTGCTGGAAAAAATACTGCTCGATGCCGAGGAATTAAACACCATTTCCGCATTATATAAAATCCTATTAGAGTCCCTACCTTTCAAAGATCCAAGAGGACATTGGGAAGAAGATCTCTTAATCAATATATCAGAAAAGGAGTGGAAGGTAGCAAAGCAGAGAATTCACTCGAGCGCCATATGCGCAAAGCATAGAATTATTCAACTAAAAGTTATGTATCGAGCTCATCTGTCTCGCTTAAAACTGTCCAAAATGTTTCCAGGGCAAGATCCAACCTGCGAACGCTGCAACCAAGCTCCTGCCTCACTGGGTCACATGTTCTGGGTCTGCACCAAAATAACATCATTTTGGACAAAACTTTTTAAGTGACTTTCAGACAGCCTTGGGGTCACAATCCCTCCTAACCCATTAACAGCTGTGTTTGGTGTTCTTCCAGACGGACTTGAAGTGGAAAAGGACAAGCAAACGGTGATTGCATTCACTACACTTTTGGCACGCAGACTCATTCTGTTAAATTGGAAGAATCCTAACTCTCCTCTGATAAGTCAGTGGGAAACCGATGTTTTATATTATTTGAAATTGGAAAAAATCAAATTCTCAGTTAGAGGATCTGTACAAATTTTTTTCAAAACCTGACAGGATCTGATCAATATTATTTTAGAATAAGAGAAATAACCATTACCGCATTTAACTCCCTTCTCTATCTCTTATTTACATATATATTTATTTCTCCCTTTCCTTTGCTTAATGTTGTCTTATTAAAAAGCCTTAAGCAACTCTCCTTTAGCTAAGCTCTCCTTCTCAGGGGTGGGGTTTGATTTGTTTTTAATTTGTTTGGTTATAAATTGATCTGTTTGTATGGAATGATTACAATAAAAATTAATAAAATAAAAATAAAAAAAAATTAATCTGTTTTATTATGTACTTTAGTATGGCTTACTGTGCATTACTGTGAGGATTTGTGAGCGTCACCACTTTATGATGTCTATTTTCTCAGAACTTGTGTAAAACAGGTCGATTGTGTAGTAGTATCCTGTCAGCTGGTATTGTCATTTTAATTTGTTACAAACTGAAATTGTTTTATTTTATAGCACGGTATAGTTATAACTTTCTAGCTTACATTACATTTTAATCATCTTCCTTCACAAAGATGTCTTGGAAAAGTATGCGGTCCACATTTTACATATATTTATGTACTACTACTACCCACACCTTCCTCATTCCATTCCCACAATTTATTGTATTTTTGCTAACTTACAACAGCTGTAATAAAACAATTAAAAAATTATTACAAACTCCATTTAAAGAGCTGGTTTGTCACCCGCGTATGATCTGATAGTGACGCGGTCACGGATGCCACTGCCAAACCGGCCCCTTTAGGATCTAATTGTGAGTAAATTACTAACCGTTATGCTAGACAGGAGGGGCCCACCTCAGGGCGCTGCATAGGGCCCTTGAGCAAGCTAGCTACACCAGTGTATGGATTAGTTTTGCATTTAATACCTGGTTATTTTGTATTCAAGATATTTACATTATTATTTAGTAATAAGCACTCAGGTAGCAAAAACTGATTCACTTTAATGATGACCAGTGAATGTAAGTATCAGTTTTCAGATAAAATTAAGAACGCAAAATTCTGCAGAACATATTAAAATGACAAAAGTTATTTAAAGAAAAAAACACATCCTTTTAAGAATAAAAAAGGTTCAGCTAATTATAAAATTCTTCTTCTTCTTCTTCTTCTTCTTCTTCTTCTTCTTCTTCTTCTTCTTCTTTTGGCTGCTCCAGTAAGGGGTCGCCACAGCGATCATCTTCTTCCATATCTTTCTGTCCTCTGCATCTTGCTCTGTTACACCCATCACCTGCATGTCCTCTCTCACCACATCCATAAACCTTCCCTTAGGCCTTCCTCTTTTCCTCTTCCCTGGCAAATCTATCCTTAGCATTCTTCTCCCAATATATTCAGCATCTCTCCACTGCACATGTCCAAACCAATGGAATCTCGCCTCTCTGACTTTGTCTCCCAACCATCCAACTTGAGCTGACCCTCTAATGTACTCATTTTTAATCCTGTCCATCCTCGTCACCCCCAATGCAAATCTTAGCATCTTTAACTCTGCTACCTCCGGCTCTGTCCCCTGCTTTCTGGTCAGTGCCACCATATACCATAGCTGGTCTCACTACCGTCCTGTAAATCTTCCCTTTCACTCTCGCTGATACCCATTTGTCACAAATCACTCCTGACACTCTTCTCCACCCATTCCACCCTGCCTGCACTCTCTTTTTCACCTCTCTTCCACAATCCCCATTACTCTGTACTGTTGATCCCAAGTATTTAAACTCATCCACCTTCGCCAACTCTACTCCTTGCTTCCTCACCATTCCACTGACCTCCCTCTCATTTACACACATGTATTCTGTCTTGTTCCTACTGACCTTCATTCCTCTCCTCTCTAGAGCATATCTCCACCTCTCCAGGGTCTCGTCAACCTGCTCACTACTATCGCTACAGATCACAATGTCATCAGCAAACATCACGGTCCACGGGGACTCCTGTCTAATCTTGTCTGTCAACCTGTCCATCACCATTGCAAATAAGAAAGGGCTCAGAGCGATCCATGATATAATCCCACCTCCACCTTGAATGCATCCGTCGCTCCTACCGCAGTCCTCACCACGGTCACACTTCCCTCGTACATATCCTGTACAACTCTTATATACTTCTCTACCACTCCCGACTTCCTCATACAATACCACAGCTCCTCTCGAGGCACCCTGTCATATGCTTTCTACAGGTTCATAAAGATGCAATACAACTCCTTCTGGCCTTCTCTATACTTCTCCATCAACACCCTCAGAGCAAACATCGCATCTGTGGTGCTCGTTCTTGGCATGAAACCATACTGTTTCTCACTAACCATCACCTCACTTCTTAACCTAGCTTCCACTACTCTTTCCCATAACTTCATGCTGTGGCTCATCAATTTTATCTCCCTGAAGTTACTACAGTCTTGCACATCCCCCTTATTCTTAAATATTGGCACCAGTACTCTTCTTCTCCACTCCTCAGGCATCCTCTCACTTTCCAAGATTCCATTAAACAATCTGGTTAAAAACTCCACTGCCATCTCTCCTAAACACCTCCATGCTTCTACAAGTATGTCATGTGGACCAACGGCTTTTCCATTTTTCATCCTCTCCATAGCTGTCCTTACTTCCTCCTTGGTAATCCATTGCACTTCCTGATTCACTATCTCCACATCATCCAACCTCTTCTCTCTCTCATTCTCTTCATTCATAAGCCTTTCAAAGTACTCTTTCCATCTGCTCAACACACTCTCCTCTCTTGTGAGAATGTTTCCATTTTTATCCTTTATCACCCTAACCTGCTGCCCATCTTCCCAGCTCGGTCCCTCTGTCTAGCCAATCAGTACAGGTCTTTTTCTCCCTCTTTAGTGTCCAATCTCTCATACAACTTATCATACGCTAATTATATAATGAGATCAATTAAAAGTAAAAATGAGTCACTGATTGTGAAGCTGGTTGAAATAAAAACATCCAAACACAGGGGTACTCTGGCTTGAACTTAAGAGTCACTGTTCTATCTTATTATGCAGTAAGTATCACCTAATAGGAAAATCCGGGCTCGACCATGTAGTGAGGCACTATAGCAACCCTGCACCCAATGAAATATTCTTCACCCTATTATTCCCCTTTTGTTTTGAAATCTGGGGCCCAAATCCAGGCACAAACAAGAATGTTGCAACGGGCATATGAAACACCTAACAAGTTAATTTAAATCATTAAAATAATTAAAAAACGTTAATCCTCCCCTCCTTTTCTTCTTTTTTGTTTTAAACCATGTAGTTCCCCAAAACAGTCAATCAACTCTACAGTTTTTAGCCTGATCCTCCAGCCACATGAGATCACCGAAGACCACTTGATGTCCATTTGAAACTCGTCCTCGTAAAACTGTAACATTAAAAAGGACAAAAGTGTCTAAATAGCTGAATCAGACCTGCCAATACTCGATTGAACGAGGTGCCGGTTTGCCACTGTCCATGATTCTACCCCCGAACTTCTGACCTGGCTGCTTTTTGCTTCCGTGAGGAAAACCACACCAGTTTCAGTGCACGGACCACTTGGTAACCACTCCCTAAAAATCGAATTTGCATTGCTGGCTCCTTTGCACCCACGGCCACCATAAGACATCCTACAACCAGTTTTTGTCAGAGAATGAAATGACAAGGCAAGGAAAATGAGAATTGGACAAATCACTACTTATTGGGAAGCAGAACCCATGAAATACACGTTGTTAGTTCTTGACGTGATTGTTCACTTTAGCACCATAATTTGAGAAATTCCCTTGTACAGTATTTTTTGTTTTTTGCTCTTTATTTTACCTTGTACAATTTCTTGTATTAGGAATTTGTTAGTTTTCGCATACCCCTTGGCGTCAGAGTGCAGGGTCAGCCATTGTACAGCGCCCCTGGAGCAATTATAGGTTAAGGGTCTTGCTCAAGGGCCCAGCAGAGTAGGATCTCTTTTGGCAGTGACGGAGATTTGAACCGGCAACCTTCTGGATACCAGCACAGATCCTTATCCTCAGAGCATATATAGCATACCTTAAAATAAAAGTTAATTTTTTTACCGATCTTGCAAAAAAAGTCAACGCAAAATAACTTTTGTTGAAATGCTTTGCGTTACTTTTCCACCAAATGTCAGGATTTCTGTTTTAATTCCACACTTATGGCAACTCTTGGTAGTCGTGTATTTGCTCCATGGACTTCAGTTTCCACCTTTAGCCCGAAGGCACTGGTTATACGACTAAAATAGGTCCTGAAAATAGACAGAAAAATCGATGTGTGGTGAAGTAACGTGTTATTCCGCTCTGCCTCATCCATTCATTATTGCTATTTACTCGAATCGGAAACGAGGCTGGTGGCTAAGTGGTGGCTGGAGCTATCTCTGGACGATATGGTAAAAGGGGGCGTTTCCTTATGCAAATATCGTACTGAAACAGTGCTTTACCGTTTTACATTTTACATTTGTTTACCTTAACACCGATTTTTTTCAATGCAACTGTAATATCAGTAAACGGTATATATTATATTTTGAAGGTAGAAAAATATTGATTTTACAGAACTTGGCTGTAAAAAAATGAAATGTATTGTTTAAGATAATACAGGTAATTTTCAGTAAAACATATAGGTAACTTTCCTTTTTTTCAGAAAAGGTATTTTACTTTCACCATATTTTTACGGTAAAATTTACTGACATTTTTACAGTACGGTGTTGCAGCTGCCGTCAGAACCTGCTTAGAGAAGCATACTGTTGCAATGTTTCTGTAATGGTTTTGAACTGTAATAAAGTTCACTTAAAGAACTCACAGTTTGATCGTATTTAAGTAAACAAACAACACAAGTACTTGGCTCAGAAAAAATGTTTAAAACTCAAAGATAAATGTGACAAAGAGGTATACAAGTGTAGCATACTATGGGTTTTACATTATCACCTTCAGAAGGAAAACAGAGACAGCAATCTAAATTTTCCATTTTAAATTTTTAAAATAACTTCTATAATAATTAAACAAACGTGGCTATTTAAATATCAGCTATATTTATTATTCCGCGTATAGAGTGAAAAGGAAAGAAAGAATTTTTAAAAATGCTGTCAATGATGGGCTGGGCGGTTTTTTGCTTCTTAGTGCTGTTTCCTTCACAAGTTTTTAAACTGTCATCTTAAATTATTATCAGCAACAGACGTTGTTGCATATTAGTAGTATCTGAGATTACATAACATCAGATGTCATGGGCGCCCTAAACCAATCCAGACGCAAGGCAGGAACCCACCCTAGACAAGGCCCCTATCAGTCGCGGCCCCACACACGCCCACACTTTATTCCCATTAAGAGTTGCCAGTTGATCCAGTATTCACGCGTGCAGGACGTTGTGGAAAGTCAGGAGGAAACAACCATTTAAATACACGATGAGAATGTGCAGATTACCACTGACTGCTACCGGATTTGGAGTTCCAACCCATTTTGTACTGAACTACTTCTTCTTCTTCTTTTGGCTGCTCCCGTTAGGGGTCACCAAGGCGGATCATCTTCTTCCATATCTTTCTGTCCACTGCATCTTGTTCTGTTACACCCACCACCTGCATGATCTCTCTCAACACATCCATAAACCTTCTCTTAGACCTTCCTCTTTTCTTCTTCCCTGGCAGCTCTATCCTTAACATCCTTCTCCCAATATACCCAGCATCTCTCCTCTGGTAAAATTAATTGAACAAATTACAACGGATTTTTTTAGAAAAGGGGGTAAGAAAATCAGATAACAGCTTTGGTGTCTAAATTTTAGTTCTCTTAATAATCCTGTTTGCCTATTAGTCTTAACGGGATTATTAACTAAGTATCGCGTCGAGACTTTCAGTGCTTACTGTGCATTACAACTCATCCAGGATAATCCCAGGACTATGGCCCTGATTACGAAATTGTTTCGAAAACGAAAGTGAGGACTTGAGCACCGCTCTTCATCATATGTCTAAACTGACGCACACACAACCTGCATTCTTAAAAATAAAGGTGCCAAAGTGGTGCTTTAGGGCGACGCCATGGGAAACCTTTTTTGGTTTCTAAAATAACCTGCATGAAAGAACCATTATTTAGACACGTAACAGTTTCCGCAGCCGTGAATAGATGATAATTTTGCACAATACCAATGGGTTCCCAATTTATAAAAGGACTTTTGCTGTCAGTCAGGAGTTCAGGAGTCTGTTCCAGAAAGCAGGATTTGTGTTAAACCTGGTTAAAGTAAATCGGGGTTGGAAATCAGGCTAATTCCGTTTCGGAATTCTGGGTTTAGCCAAATTGTTTACCCCTATTAGAAGTCAGATTTCCCCCGTGGAAAAATAAAGTTCTATCTATCTATCTATCTATCTATCTATCTATCTATCTATCTATCTATCTATCTATCTATCTATCTATCTATCTATCTATACGGATGCATATCAATAGAGCTGAACCTATTCACATAGGAGAACCAATTGCATAAGTCTATATGTTTTGCAAACATTTATAACCCTTAAAATCGTTTGTTTTTCTTTCCAAATTTGAATGTGGATGTGTGCTATTTTACTGTCACGTGAAGCCTACATGATAGTATTCTCGGATTGTTAAATAAACTAATACTTTACTTCTCTTAAAAAGTCATGTCTCATACATCTGCTATAGTATAGATCAGACCAGACAATCAAATTAAGCAAAAGTGGACACTTAAAACAGAAGCCTGGGGTCCTTGAAACCTCTCCCCTCTTCGGAACGCTTTATTCATTCCCGTTTTCGGAGAGCCGGTTTATCTTCGCTGCATCAGGCGTTAAATGGTGCACGGACAGATTTTCAGGGCCTTAAGATTGTTTAAACTGTACTTTTTGCGTGTAGTCATTTAAAAATGGCACATTGAGCAAGAACAATACAATTGTGCTAATTTACATGTTTACTAATATAAACATTTCTAGAAGATAATGTTTTCAATACAGGAACTAAGTAAGTGCATCTCGATTCGCAGCAGATTTGTGTTATTAGTTTATTCAAGCGTTGATTTTAAAATAAAGTAATAATTTTGTTATTTTACATTTCACCTTTTATTTCGAATGAGTTCAATTGTTCTTAAACAATTACATGATCTCTTTAAATGTAAATGTATGCTATTTTTCTTTATTGTTTTTGCTTCTTGTTTTTTATCTTGTATTGATCAAATTCGATTAACCATAATGATGATTAAAGTAAATCAACACGTTGAAGAGATAGCCGGACATTGGTTAATTTCTTCAGAGCACCGCTTTTTCTGAAAGATGGTATTCGTTTTTCAAATTGTTTTCATAAAAACAAAAATGTGAAACGTAGTACACCTGATGACCAAAGTGAATCTGCTTTTGTCCGGTTTTAGAAGTTGAAACATTTTATACTGTACAAATTAAGGTATTTCTAGAAATCCAGCAAGCAGGTCTTCCAACTTGCACGGAAAACCAGGGGATTGGTGGCAGGACTGGAACTCCAGCCAAAAAAATAAACCTCGTGCTGCGGTGTCACCTAATGCACTGCTGCACTCGGATCCCGATCGTCGTGTGGTGGGTCCTCCTGCTTTTGAGCACGTTAATTGCTTTAAAATTGTAAATATTTCAAAAAGAATTAATCAGTTCATATTTCTTATTTGTTCATTTGAAGGCACGTTGTATTCAAAGTGTGCAAGTAGCTTAAGTGCGCGCTTTCAAAACAAACGAATATAAATATAATGGACCGTATAAGAGCCAAGAGCAAAAACATTGCAAATATTTTACAAACTGCTTTTTAACAGCTATAGTTTTAAAATTTTAACCTATGCTTTTATAGATTTTTATTTCTGTCACTTCTATGTCCTCATCGCGAGTTTTGTTTTTTTTTTTTTTTTTGTACCCCCAGCACAAATTGCTGTTCAGTTATTCTCCAGGTCGATGTATTATCAGTGTATGTTCTCCTTGGCTGTAGAAAGTAACGTAACGGTAACAGGCGACGTAATTCCTAAGTTAAAGTGAACACCTAACGAGGATGCTACCAACTAAATTATATTAACGCGTTTATTTTCATGCCTAATTCTTTTTTTATAAGAAATACGCTGGATAAGACAGTAATGCTGTTAAGTGGGAATATGATGAAAGGAGAATGTACGGATGGCATTTTGTCCGGACTCTACGTACTAAATACTCTAAAACGAATATTTCATTTTGATAATTGTTTAACTGCAATTTAAAAAACATCAATTGCTCGATACTTTACGATCAAACTTCATAAATATACAGCAGAGATCGCAATATGTGTTGATTGCTAGTTTTAATGTTCCGGAATGCAACATAAAATACTCGTTAGGATTTTGGTTACGTCATTCAGGGGCTCCAACGTCGCAGTATTCTTGTGAAAAAGTCATGTTTTATTGTTTTAAAAGATTAGCAGATCTATAGTAAGACTTAACTATCCAGTAGATAAATACAGCATATACACACGGATAGAAAGGTAAAATGAATCTACAGTGAACTAGTGCCCGGCGTTGGAATGAAAATCCATCCATCCATTGGATAACCCGCTGAATCCGAACACAGGGTCACGGGGGGCTGCTGGAGCCAATCCCAGGGCACAATACAGGAACCAATCCCGGGCAGGGTGCCAACCCACCGCAGGACAAACACAAGCACATCCACACACATCAAGCACACACTAGATTTAGAATCGCCAATCCACCTAACCTGCATGTCTTTGGGAGAAAACCGGGGCGCCCGGAGGAAACCCACGCAGACACGGGGAGAACATGCAAACTCCACACAGGGAGGACCCGGGAAGCGAACCCAGGTCCCCAGGTCTCCCAACTGCGAGGCAGCAGCGCTACCCACTGCGCCACCGTGCCGCCCTTGGGATGAAAGATGTAATGATTTTTCTTTTTTGTAGAAGTGAAATATTATATTAATCGGACATATAAGGTATAGTCTTCAGTTGTTGAGTATGTCAGAGCTCAATTAATTGTAAATTTGGTTCAAACGTTTTTCACATTGCATAATTTAAGATTGTGTTACTGTTCTGTCATTAGAATAAGATTAATAACGTCAACAATTGTGAATAGTTTTGCCACTATATAGGAAACCTACACAAGCCTAAGTCTACAAGTCTACAGAATTAAAGGCCTTAACGATTATAGAAATCATGCATTCGGCCGTTCGGAAAATGTGTGCTACAACGTTATAAAATGCGATTTACCTTCTTCAATTCGTCGCAAACAGAACTTCTTAACTGCATTTGAAAACAGGTCCATTAAATAAGAGCATTTTTTCTGAGATCTTTTGGATTATTGTTCAGTTATTGCTCAGAATTTACATTCATAACTCGCGCTGTGTCGGCTCAGAAAGTCAATGTATGAGGTTCCAATAATACGCGCATTTTTTAGATTAAAAATTAAACTGAGTCCTAAAGTGTTTGTGTTTGTGAAGTTCGTGAATAGTGAGCGCATTGACAGACGAATTAAATTACAGAATGCATTCCAATTAACAAAGAATAGATTTCTCTATGTCTTTACTCTTTAGTATAATCAATATCATCTGTCACAATTGCGCCCCTAAGAAATATCCATTTATGTAACATTTTTCGATGCTCTACGATTTGGGCTATATCATTTTTAGTTCAAGAAGTATACAATTTGTACACTAAGAAGAAAGCCGACTTTATACCCGTGTTAATCCTTCCCTTGCAGACATAAGCAAGAATAAAAGTGGGACAGGCAACATAGAGAAACAAATAAAACTGATTATGTAGCAACGCATTAAAAACAGTTTATTGACTGTAATTTCCTTGACAATTCAATACATACTTGTACAATTTGAACAATCATGTTTGCCTATGTATGTATGTATGTATGTATGTATGTATGTATGTATGTATGTATGTATGTATGTATGTATGTTCCAAACATAAACCCAATTAAAAGCAAAACAACTATCAAACCACTCCATTCATTAATGTTCTAACTCATCTATCCAGTTTGATGTTCCTGTGAGCTGCTGCTTCTTCTGGAAGCACTGGGAACAAGGTGGGTTCCATAGTTGAGCAGAGCATCAGTCCATTAGAGGGTATATTCACACACACATATAAATCAAATTTTCTGAGTGAATTATTATCCGAGTTATGCTACGTACCAATAAAGTTGGTAACTCCAAAAACTCCAAATAACTTCAAAAACTCCATATAACTCCAAAAATAATGGTGTTAACAAAAATCTATACAATATGCCTTACAGTAGTATAACATGAATTACTGGGTTTGCATGGAGTTGTTTCCACGTTCAGAGCAAACTGTTCGTCTGCATTTTAACAAGATTGATTAGTTTTCACTATACTATTTTAAAATAGGAAAAGTACAATAGTTTTTGGAGATCCTCACTTAAATTAAGTGGGTAACGGTATAGATTGTTGTATGGTACTGGATTGACAGTTCATCCTTAAAACGTCCTCTACCTAATCTTGGGTTCCTCACGACTACGCCATCAGAATGGAGGCATGGACAATGCAATATTTCAAACTTAATAAACTAAACAGCCAAAAGGCAATAGCGTCATCATAAGCATTCCAAAAAGAATTGAGCCGGAAATCATTGCCTGACAACGTAATGTTAACATTTCAGTACTGATTGATATAAGATTTGAATTAAAAAATTAATTGCAATGATCAAAGAATGTTTAACTGATTGATTTGATAACATTTGCCTTAAAAACAATTGTTGGCATTTACAAGAACTGATGATACAAGAATAAATAAAAATTTCAAGAAAATAGCTACTGTTATCTACATTCCGCGACCACGTCTGATGGCCAGAAGTAAGGTGGATTCTACTTATTTATGTGTATAGGAAATTGAGGAGAATCTCAACTGTTTGAAGCATTAACAAGAAGACATGGCGATCACCAGACAGAATCACCAAAACAAGTCTGATTACATCTGCATTTGCAAGCAATGGAAGTCATCATTGCAGGATGTTTGATACTATAGAAGTGGTGACATTGGAACGAACCACTCTCTTTTGAAAGTTACCATACAACCTCTGTTAAAAAGACTCAAGGATCAACATCCTCCATATCTTTCTGTCCTCTGTATCTTGTTCTGTTACACCCATCACCTGCATGTCCTCTCTCACCACATCCATAAACTTTCTCTTAGGCCTTCCTCTTTTCCTCTTCCCTGGCAGCTCTATCCTTAAGATCCTTATCCCAATATACTGAGCATCTCTCCACTGCACATGTCCAAACCAACACAATCTCGCTTCTCTGACTTTGTCTCTCATCCATCCAACTTGCGCTGACCCTCTAATGTACTCATTTCTAATCCTATCCATCCTTGTCACACCCAATGCAAATCTTAGCATCTTTAACTCTGCTACCTCCAGCTCTGTCTCCTGCTTTCTGGTCAGTGTCACATCTCCAGCCCATATAACATAGCTAGTCTCATTACTGTCCTGTAGACCTTCCCATCTGCCACAAATTACACCCATTCCATCCTGTCTGCATTTTTTTCACCTCTCTTCCACAATCCCCATTACTCTGTTCTGTTGATCCCAAGTATTTAAACTCATCCACCTTCGTCAACTCTACTCCTTGCATCCTCACCATTCCACTGACCTCCCTCTCATTTACACACATGTATTCTGTCTTGTTCCAACTGACCTTCATTCCTCTCCTCTCCAGTTTGGAAGAGGCAGCAATGTCTGTATTATCATGATATTCCCCTCTACTTAACCTTTACCTATTTTCTTCAAAGATAAGTGTACTCATCAGGTTTGTTACTGGGTTGGTCTACTGTCACACCTTAAGATTAACACATACATACATAGATATATGCATATATACAGAATCTAACCACAAAAGTACCGTATGAAAGACGTATTCACATGCACGTTATTCCCTAGCACTTTAACCCACACAAGTACTGTATGAATAACACATGCACAGACCGCTTTCCCTGGTACTCCAAGAGACTTAGGGTGTGCTCACACTAGGCACTTTTATTCCGTACCATGCCCAAGTATGTTTGTGTCCACTCCTTACTCCTCCGCTGGCCTACACTCACACTGTGCTTAACGTTCTAGGCCTGAGAACAATTTTTTCATGACCATGCGACTCGTGTAAAGCCAAAACAAGATCCAAACATGGTGAGACAGCAAAGTGATTTTACTTATTTTGTGGTAGGTTTGGAGTCATGTAGGGCAGGATAACACTGTACTCTCTTACAGATTTATTGAGTGTGCAGTGCAGCGTTTTGCTGTTAATTGTGCTGTACATCTGAGAAGGTTTTTACGGTGACAAATTATGTTAAAGGAGGAATTTGTACCTTTTCTTGCCAACTGCAATTCACGTTCATGTGTAAGGTGAGAATTAAAACCTGTTTTTAACTCAAAAGATGTTGAATGAAATGAGAATTGCATTATCTGACTAGAGGTCACGTCTGTTTTCCATGCTTGTGCACATTTAGCGGTCACACTGTTTCCGAATGCTACTGAACCCACCTCTTGCAGCTGGCCTGGCACGGAGCGATCACACTAGTCAAATGAATTAGACTTTGCAGGGTTACATGTGGACAAATGTGCTTGGACCCAAAACAAGTTGCCAGTGTGAGTACACCCTTACTTTTCATAGTCATGAACAACGTATGATGTCTTAGATTTTTCTTAGACTTAAACATTACATTTCATCTCCAAGAATGTATTCAAACATACAAAGACTCAACATCCTTGGCAAGAAGGTTCATTTATCAACCAATGAATATCCTACTTTAATGTACTGTTCATTGTTGGACAGAGCTCTACGTCCTCAGCTTGATAAACCTTGCAACTTGGATCAAATGGCACTTCCTCATTGCTCCAGGTGCTCTAAGAAATTTACTTTATTACTTCAATCACTCTTGATATGAAGACAAAGCATAGAAAGTTAAAAACAATGTGATATTTATTAAAGAGCAATAATACCAGTAGAGAAAAGCATAAAAGAAAATGTGGATAGCAAAGTCTGGACATATATAGTCCTTAGAAAAAGGCTTAGGAAAAGTTAAAGATGTCAAAGATGACTGTCCAGGGCAGCAATCGATTTTCATGCAGTCATTTAGCATAGCTGACAATCAGATGAAAATGGTCGCATGTTGCTGGTGCCCTCTCCTGGTGTTGCTCTGTCTTCTCCTCTTCTTGACATCGCTCTTGACTTCTTCTGATGTTGTTGCTCTCTTTTCTTATGTCTTGATGTTTAGTTTGTCATATTAATTTTAAAAATACACTGGAGTTTCGCAACACATGATTGTTACATACACCTGATTTGCTGTCTGTCAATATGATGGATAAACTTGCTCAAACTCTTTAATGTGTTTGAGTATGTCTGTTTTCTCAGACAATAAAGTTTTTGATGTTTTAAGAATTGTTTGGCAATTTGTGGTCCCATGGCATCTCCTTCTGTTCACATGTTGTTAATTAATCAGAAACAGCTTGAAGCATTCACTGTAAAAAATGAATCATGAGGCTTGTAATTTTCATTAAAAAAATTGATGTAATCATTAAAAATAATGTGCATATTTAATTAAAAAAATAGGTTTTCTGTTTTTCTTATAATATATTGAGAACATTTCACTAATAAAATTAAGAAATAAATTGTACCTATTTTTTTAAAGAAATTAGTGCAATTTTTAGGCTTAATTTGAGGAACCATTTAGGCTAAAATTTTAAGGAAAAAAGGCTTCATATTTATTTTAAGAGAATTGGTCCAATTACCCGGGTTTGACTGAGTCACCTTCATTTGAATCTCAACGGCAGTGATCAGACGGCGTTTTGAAGGAGCAGACGAACAGTGGAAAATATTAAGAGGTAAGTTATAAGCCCCTTACTAATTTTTACATTTTATTTTGATTTCTTAAATAAGCTCCTCAGGACACCGCTTATTCACGCTAGTACAGGAATTGTCTTACACTTATTTTTGAATCTGAACGACAGTGATCATTTTGGCATGTGAAACAGTGACTATGTTGAACCAGGCGTTTTAAAATAAAGGTTTACAATTATGCGATGTTATTTGATGTGAAAATCTGAACTCGAGCTCGTTAGTCATAACTCCTCACATGCACGTGCTGAGGCTAGAATGGACATGTTGGTCGCTAAAGCAAAAATAATTATGGCCATGCATCGAGCTTGATGGATGGGGCAGTTTCTATGATTATACTTAAAAACTTTTAAGAGTGTTGATGTGTTTATATATTCGCTTCAAATTGTAAAGATGTATTAAATTAGCTTTTAATCATTTCACGCAATATATGCATTTTTTTCATTCATCCTCGACGTTAGAGGGCGCCCTCTTAAAAAAAAAAAAACAAGTCACAAACACCATAGAAGCAACACGATGACGTTCCAGGAATTGATATGGACATAACCATGCTTTTGACTAGTTGAAGAATACAAACATCTTTGCAATAATTAAGGCATTATCAGTCTCCACAAAGAGTAAGATATATCTATAGCAATTTACATTTTGTCTTTGATTAAACTATGTAAAATTCGACCTGAGTGAAGTTATTTGAACACATTTGAGATTTACTATAATGCAAATTTATTTAAAATTAGTCTTTAACAATATTTAAAAATGTTTAGACTTGTTTAGCATTATTGGGTGTCTAGGCTTAAACCATTCCAATTTCATGATTTTGGTGATTAGGTTGAATTGTGCCCGACAGTTGCAGAATTTAAAGATCGCTGGCCTGCTCTGTTTGACATTCTCCAGGTAGGGATTTTACATTTTGTCATTAAATACCATCACAGATAATAATGTGGTTGTCAACTGAACATAATTATAATCAGTGTTTGTGTGTTTCATTTTTTAGATTAATGAAGAGTTTAGGAGAACTACTACTCTGCACCTTGAGCCAACATTTATTAAGATGTTGGATTACTACACTCCTAAACATTTCACAATATTTTCCTGCAAAGGAGGAGCACTTGCACAGATTTTGAAGAAGAAACTGGGTGCCATACAGCAGGTATTTTAATTGGTATTTTTTATTATTATTTGATTGATATCCATCCATCCATTTTCCAACCCGCTGAATCCGAACACAGAGTCATGGGTGTCTGCTGGAGCCAATCCCAGCCAACACAGGGCACAAGGCAGGAAACAATCCTGGGCAGGGTGCCAACCCACCGCAGGACACACACAAACACACCCACACACCAAGCACACACTAGGGCCAATCTAGAATCGCCAATCCACCTAACCTGCATGTCTTTGGACTGTGGGAGGAAACCGGAGCGCCCGGAGGAAACCCACGCCAACACGGGGAGAACATGCAAACTCCACGCAGGGAGGACCCGGGAAGCGAACCCAGGTCCCCAGGTCTCCCAACTGCGAGGCAGCAGCGCTACCCACTGCGCCACCGTGCCGCCTTGATTGATATTGCTTCATTATTATTGGGTACTATTACTAATTTCTACACTTTTGGTGCCTTAGACCTCACATCAAAACATAGAACAGACAAGAGATGTTGTCCTCCGTTGCTTGGTCAATTACTTGGGTGAAAAGGAGGAAGACCTCATCCAGGAGTACAATGTAAGTGTCTAAAACTATTTCAGATATTTATTGTTTTCAGAAAACTGCATTTAGCATTTGTTTTCCTTTACAAAAACAGAAATACATCTTAAACATAAGTATGTTCCTCATGTAAAAAAATTCTTGCACTAGTGTCAGCAATATAAATGAAATAAATTAAACAATGTCAACATTTCTGAAAACATCATGTCCGCCATTAGCCATAGTATACTTGAGTTTGTTGTAGTGTCAGTCTCCATAGTCCACTGAAACAAGTTTTTGGGAGTTAGTGTTTTACAATGTTACAAAGATATGAACCTAGAAATGGTTTACTGTACTTCCTTGAGGTATCTGCATTTTAAGTTCTTACGAGGAAAAACTTGTTTGAACATCTTACACAAATTAACTACATAAATAACAGATCTTCATAATAAAATATGTTATGTTTGTTTTACAGTATGAAAATGAGGATGTGCAGCAAAGTCTACTGCAGCAGGTAATGAAAATTACTGTCTGCAAGAAGGATGACCAGGAGGACTTTAGCATTGTCTTGGAGGGTGTGCAAGTCATGACTGGCTTGGGAAATCTGACTAGAGCCTGCGCAATTCTTCTTGGATTCACATATGCACTAAACCTCACCTATCCCAAACAACTGAGGAACACATTTGAGGCCTTTCTTGGAACTGGATGTTTGCAGGTTTTCCCCCAAATTACAATCTCTCAAAAACAAACTTGTGTATTAGATTGTGAGAGACACATTCCATTGTTACCAAGTTTTGGTGAAAATGCCCAGGTTGAGGTTTGAGATTGTTCTGGAGCTTGTTCTACAACAGTGTTTCTGGTTTGATGCTAAACAGTTGATTTCAATGACATAAATTGTGAGTTGCAAACTGTTTTACAAATTGTTTTTGTTTTTTCTTAAAAATGCTGTAAATGTTATCCATATTACTAACCAAGAATGCTAAACCGGATGATGGACGCAGGCACATCCGGCAATGGGCCGTAGCTGCAAAAAGACGTACTGCGCAGGCGCAAAAAGAGTCCACGAGGGTCGGCTGAGGAGCCGAGAAAGGCGGATAGAAGAGGGCGAGAGAGGCGGATGAGGGGCCGCGAGAGGCGGACAAGACCACAGAAAAAAGGAGTGAGCACAGGAAAAATTGAGAAATGAGGCGCAAAGAGCACCGAAAAAAGGAAACGGCACATAAAAAAGTATTCAAACGCAAGCAAAGCACGAAACACATTGCACACGAAACTAGACCCAAAAAAACAAAAAAAAAAAAAAAGAGGCTCGCGCACAACAGCAAGGCACCCCCCCCCCCCCCCTACAGGCACCGGACGGGACACACACCAAGAGGGGGATTCAACAAGACACAGGAACACAAAAAGAAAGAAGACGCTCGCGCGACAACAATCCTCAACCACCCCCCCCCCCCCCCCACACACACACACACACACACACACATCCATAAGAAGTGACACCCAAAGCCACATATTCTAAAGTGAACGTCAGCACCTTCACACTAGACAGCATAGGTGTCAGCATTGGTGGATCTCCTTACAATAAAGCACTATTAACCGTTCAACTGCAGAAAAAGAAACATATTAACAGTGACTGCGATCCTTCTTATTACTTATCCATATTTCGCATGCTGAGAAAGAAACAAGTCATGAATACACGGTCACGGGTACAAAACGAAAAGGAAAGGATAACAGGAACAAACACACGAAAACGAAACAAACAACAAAATAGACGGCTATGCAGCATTGGTGGATCTCATTACAATAAGGCACTATTAACCGTTCAACCGCAGAAAAGGCTCCATATTAACAGTGAGTGCAATACTCCTTATTACTTATCCATATTTCGAAAAGAAAAAATGTCTCGACTCCAAAAACGCAAAGCTCAACTAAAGCTTCTAACTAACGATGTACCTAAAAGTAAAAACTTTATGAACTGCATTAGATCCTACAATGGTTCATTTGCTTTTGCATATACCGGAGTAAATATCAGGCCACCAAAAGGCAATGGCCCCTACTACTTTCGCATATGTGCACAAATACTGCATCGCATTGGAACAGTGCACCCTGAAACAAATCAACAACGCAAATATGCACAAATCTACATCCTAGATCCACATGACGCAAACTATCAATCAAAGTGCTGCATCGCAACAGGCACGGATTCAAAACGAAACACCTCCCGTCTCAGACATACGTTAATGCAAAAAGACGTACTGCGCAGGCGCAAAAAGAGTCCGCGAGAGTCGGCTGAGGAGCCGAGAAAGGCGGACAAAAGAGGGCGAGAGAGGCGGATGAGGAGAAAGGCGGACAAAAGAGGAAGAGACAGGCGGATGAGGGTCCGCGAGAGGCGCAGGCGCAAAAACAGTCCGCGAGAGTCGGAGAAAGGCGGACAAAAGAGGGCGACAAAGGCGGATGAGGGGCCGCAAGAGGCGGACAAGACCACAGAAAAAAGGAGTGAGCACATACAAAAAGGAGTCACAGAAATGAGTCGCAACAAGCACCGAAAAAAGGAAAAGGCACATAAAAACGTAGTCAAACGCAGGCAAAGCACGAAACACATTGCACACGAAACTAAACACACCAAAAAAAAAGAACAGACGAGCGCACAACAGCAAGGCACGACCACACCCCCCCACACCCTACAGGCACGGGACGGGACACACACCAAGAGGGGGATTCAACAAGCCCATGGAAGACAAAAAAAAGAACACAAAACCGCCCCACAGACCCTACAAGCAAGGGACAGGACACACACAAAGAGGGGGATTCAAACAAGACACAGGAACACAAAAAGAAAGAAGACGCTCGCGCAACAACAATCCCCCCCCCAAATCAATAAGAAGTGACACCCAAAGCCACATATTTAAAGGAAACGTCCATATTAAACATACGTCATCTCAAAACCTTCACACTAGGCAGCATAGGTGGATCTCATTAAAATAAAGCACTATTAACCGTTCAACTGGAGAAAAGGCTCCATATTAACAGTGAGTGCGATCCTCCTTAATACTTATACATATTTCGCACGCTGAGGAACAAACAAGTCATGCATACACGGTCACGGGTACAAAACGATTCGGATCGGATAACGGGACCAAACACACGAACACGAATGAAACAAAAACAATACACGGCGGCGCATACAACGCGCTTCGGAAAATACGTGAGAAAAAATGTCTCGGATCAAAAAACACAAAGCTCAAGTAACCCCGTTACAGAGACGTGCCCAAATGAACAGACACATTGAACGTAGACGCATACAGCGCGCGTCTCAAAGTGCTGCATCGAAACAAGCACGATTTCAAAAGAAAGAGCTCGCGTCTCAGACATACAAAAAAGGGAGCAAAGCAATGCGCATATGACCGGCCAGAAAACAAACAAGCAAGACTCCAAAAGCAGAAAGCTCAATTGACCGACATACAAAAACGGACAAGGCACGATACAAACAATGCACGACATAGAGTGAAACGGACTTTGCGCAAAGCGGAGGCGAATCAATTAAAAATCAAAAATAGCGCGTCACAAATAATGGACATGCAACAACGCGCCTCTCAAACGGCACAAGCAAAACATGTTAACGGCAGCGAAGGCTACAACGGGCTTCTCACACAGCACAGGCAAATCGATTACAGCTCCAAAACAACACGTCCCAAATACTACACATGCAACAACGCGCCTCTCAAACGGCACAACCAAAACATACACCAGGAAAATTCATTCGGATTAATGAATGTCATTTGCAATCATTGTCATTCAGTTCACTTCCCTGAAGAAACAACTGGAAATACAAGTTATACATTTACACGTTGTTGTCAAAAGGGTCAAATTAGACTGCCTTCTTTACATTCATATACTGAATATCTACAGAGGCTTATAACTGACGATGTACCTGAAAGTGAAATCTTTATCAACTACATTAGATCCTACAAATCGGTATCCACTATGAACATTAACGGTGGCACTGCACGTGACATCCGTCTTGAAAAAATATTGTTTATTGATGAATGTTCAATGGCATGAAGTCACTTACTCAACACCATTCATAAACTTCTACAAACGTTTATGAATAATAATATTCGATTTGAAGGAAAGGTGCTTTTATGAGGAGGAGATTTTAGACAGTGATTAGCTATTCTTCCAGATGCCATGCACTCAGCTATTGTTCAGTGCACCTTAAAATACGCAGACAATTGGCATTGCTTTCAAAAGATACAGTTAGTAAAAAAGATACGATGTCCAGAACCAGATCATAATAATTGCTTATTACAACTGAGAGATGGTACACTCACCAATACAGATGGACTTCAGCCACATATTATTACAATTCCTCAAGCCTTTATCTGCGACTACTTAGTTACAGAGAGATTTGGAACAGCAATCTCATTAGACCAAATGCCCCTTTTAACACAACGCACTATATTATGTCCAAAAAATATTAATATGGAAAACATTAATACCCAAGTCATTCCATTACTTCCTGGAGAGACACAACTCTTTCTAAGCTCTGACAAACTTGACTCTGATCACAACAATAACCATCTTAAATGACCTTACAAGTTCTGAGCTGGAATTACCTTTTACACTTAAACGGCGTGTACAAAGAAATTTTCAAATAAACCTTTACACTGTGCCACACACTTTATTGTTTGCTTTCTATTTGCATCATCTACACCGTCACACTATTCTATATCTCATTCATACATCACACTCTTTGTCATTCCCAACACCAGGGGTTGGCGAGCGAAGCGAGCAGGGGGCGGAGCCCCCTAGTATACACTATTTTACAAAGTGTTTAATATTTTGATACCAGTGTAACATGGAATAAAAGCATGTTTTAACACCAAAATGCATTATGTATTCATTTCATTATAAAATGTTTTTTATATTATTAAGTAATTTTCCTTAATACATATGAGTACATTTTGTTTTATGTGCTTAAACTAAAAACGATTATTCCACTAATAATGCTAAAATCATCATGTCTCTGGCTAAATAATTTGGGATGCTTTACATGATTTATTCAAGTAGATTCTGCTAGGGAAAAAAATCAAGCCGTAAATACTACTTAAAAATAATATGCGTCTGGCTAAATAATTTAGGATTTTTTACATGATTTATTCAAGTAAATTCTTCTAAAAAAATCAAGCCTTAAAAACTGCTTAAAAATAATATGTGCAATATTGTTACCATATTTTTTTTAAGTAGATAGCACATAAGATTTTTTACAGTGTTGGCATGTCTTCCTTTCCCAAGCTGTAAACTAATTTAGTCCTGGTGCCCAACTCTTCACAGGTGGTAAAATCATCAATACAGCTTGAGGCATCGCCTGAATTACTGCTCAATTCAAACAGATGATACTGTGACCAGAAGTGTGAGCAGAACATCATGTGTGGGTGGGCATTTGGCTTGTCTGGGGGGGGCAAAAAATATCCATCCATCCCCATTTTTGTAGGGGGGTCAAATAATAATAACAACATAGTTTTATATAACATATAAAAGCAAAAATTGTGGCATAAATCATAACCTATTGTTCAATAAAATTAACAGAGGCAATGGAAATTGTATTATTATTTTTTGTGAACAAATATAGAACTACATCTACAAGGTAAATATCAATAAAGTCAAATGTATACAACATATGAGAGCAAGAACAGAAACATGGCTTATTGTAGTCATGGGAGGCTATAGGACATCAGTTTCCAGTGTTTAACCTGGATATTATCTACAGGACCAGTCTACAGTTACTCTTGGCAAATCCGTCCATCCATCCATCCATCCATCCATCCTCTTCCGCTTATCCGAGGTCGGGTCGCGGGGGGCAGCAGCTTGAGCAGAGATACCCAGACTTCCCTCTCCCCGGCCACTTCTTCTAGCTCTTCTGGGAGAATCCCGAGGCGTTCCCAGGCCAGCCGGGAGACATAGTCCCTCCAGCGTGTCCTGGGTCTTCCCCGGGGCCTCCTCCCGGTTGGATGTGCCCGGAACACCTCACCAGGGTGGCGTCCAGGAGGCATCCTGATCAGATGCCCAAGCCACCTCATCTGACTCCTCTCGATGCGGAGGAGCTCTGCTCTGAGCCCATCGCGGATGACTGAGCTTCTCACCCTATCTTTAAGTGAGAGCCCAGACACCCTGCGGAGGAAACTCATTTCAGCCACTGTGTATTCGCGATCTCGTTCTTTCGGTCACTACCCATAGCTCATGACCATAGGTGAGGGTAGGAACATAGATCGACTGGTAAATTGAGAGCTTTGCCTTATGGCTCAGCTCCTTTTTCACCACGACAGACCGATGCAGAGCCCGCATCACTGAGGACGCCGCACCGATCCGCCTGTTGATCTCACACTCCATTCTTCCCTCACTCGTGAACAAGACTCCGAGATACTTGAACTCCTCCACTTGAGGCAGGATCTCGCTCCCAACCCTGAGAGGGCACTCCACCCTTTTCCAGCTGAGGACCATGGTCTCGGATTTGGAGGTGCTGATTCCCATCCCAGCCGCTTCACACTCAGCTGCGAACCGATCCAGAGAGAGCTGAAGATCATGGCCTGATGAAGCAAACAGGACAACATCATCTGCAAAAAGCAGTGACCCAATCCTGAGTCCACCAAACCGGACCCCCTCAACACCCTGGCTGCGCCTAGAAATTCTGTCCATAAAAGTTATGAACAAAATTGGTGACAAAGGGCAGCCCTGGCGGAGTCCAACTCTCAATGGAAACGGGTTCGACTTACTGCCGGCAATGCGGACCAAGCTCTGACACCGGTTGTACAGGGACTGAACAGCCCTTATCAGGGGGTCCGGTACCCCATACTCCCGGAGCACCCCCCACAGGATTCCCCGAGGGACATGGTCGAACGCCTTTTCCAAGTCCACAAAACACATGTAGACTGGTTGGGCGAACTCCCATGCACCCTCCAGGACTCTGCTAAGGGTGTAGATCTGGTCCACTGTTCCGCGACCAGGACGAAAACCACACTGTTCCTCCTGAATCCGATGTTTGACTATCCGATGGACCCTCCTCTCCAGAACCCCTGAATAGACTTTTTCAAGGATGCTGAGGAGTGTGATCCCTCTGTAGTTGGAACACACCCTCTGGTCCCCCTTCTTAAAGAGGGGGACCACCACCCCAGTCTGCCAATCCAGAGGCACTGTCCCTGATGTCCATGCAATGTTGCAGAGACGTGTCAACCAAGACAGCCCTACAACATCCAGAGCCTTGAGGAACTCCGGGCGTATCTCATCCACCCCCGAGGCCCTGCAACCAAGGAGTTTTTTTACCACCTCGGTGACCTCAGTCCCAGAGATGGGGGAGCCCACCTCCGAGTCCCCAGGCTCTGCTTCCTCATTGGAAGGCTTGGCAAATACTGAAATAAATTCATTCATGTCTAGATTTTCTGTGATGTTTTTCTCATGTGCCAGAATGACTAAGTTTCTCTTCCTTGAATGCAGCATTGTTCGGCGGAGTGGAGTGAGAATGCGTTTCAATGTAGAGAAAGAGCTTTCACATGCAGCTGAAGACACACCAATAATGAGTGCTGTGATGCAGAAATGGCTCTGACGTGCGGGATACTAGACACGTGTTTGTGGAAGCCGCCACCGTCTTTTTCTAGAGCTTTTTTTTCCAATTAGTGTAGCCGTGTTTGGTGAATATGTCCTCGCGGTCCGAATTGGAAACACTAAATTTGTGGCAGGCAAAGCAAAAGCTGCCATCACGGACAACTGAATATTCAAGCCATGGTCGAGACTGATACCAACTTGCACTAAAACATCTGAGTAACTTTCCGAATGCGTGCTTGGGATAATTAATTAATTAAAATGGGCTGGGATGGGCTATCCATATTTAAGTCAGGCAGACCGGACTGTATATTTTGTTGAAGGCAGAGGTTTGGAGTACCCGACACGGGCACAGCTGGAGGATTGTGTAGGCTTATCTACATCTTTTGGAGTTTCAGTTCCCGACGTGGGTGTGCTGTGCTCTGTGTTGGTAGCAGCGGTACTGGGCTCAACCATGGAGCCAGCAGCTTGCGGAGGGACAGAGGTTGAAGATGTCTGCTTTTTAATAAGCCACCTATGCATAGCTTTTGGTGTTACCAACCAGAGAATAAAAGAAGAATGGAACATATATGCTGTTTTAATTAAAGAATGCAGTCAACAGGTTCAAAACGTGCTACAAAATGTGCGGCAAAGTGAACTGTGAGCAGCACGGTGCCTGTCTAGTGGAGGAGACACTGACGGATACGCCCCAAATTCAAACGGGCCGATTGGAAAGCAACTCAGTTTTGAAAATCAAATTTTATTCTTCTCCAGAATTTTCATTGGACAGACAGAGCATTTCGCAGGGGGGGGCACGGCTTGTCCCTGGGGGGGCAGTGCTCACCCCAGCCCCCCCCCCGTGGTCACGCTTCTGACTGTGATTGATATTGGTACAGTTCAGGAAAACGGAATGTTTTGATGGTAAAACTACCCATGCAAGTGTCCTGTATTTAAATTCATCTTGTTTTGGCTTGAGCAAAATATAATGGAAATATAAACACAAAATTTCCAATTTTGCACACCACAACAGGCAGCCATACTAAATCCCACAAACTCTATGCGAGGCACTAAAAAAAACACATTGATCACCATTCAGTGTGAGGTGATGAGTGGTTAATACTTTGAACACTCGTTGCAGGCGTTCATCATAGGCGGCAGGGGTTGGGCCACGCATAACAATGTCATCCAAATAGATAAACACCCCAGGAATTCAAAGACACAAAGACAGTAGACATCACCTTCTGAAAACAGCTTGGAGCAGAGCTGAGGCCAAGCAGAACCCTTGTGTAATGAAACACCCCATTGTGGGTGACAAAGGTAGTTAAACCATGGCTATCAGGGTGGAGAGGATTCTGCAGGTACCCCTGATGAAGGTCCAATTTGTAAAATACCTTTGAGCCATGGAACTGGGTGGTGAGCTCCTCAGCAGTGGGCAGTGAGTATTTATCTGGTATTACTGCTTTGTTCATAGCCCTGAGGTCAATGCACAGGCATAACCCACCTGTTTTTTTCATTCTCACTAGGTTTGAGACCTAAGGTGAGGCATTAACTGGTTCAGTGAATCACATCTCCAACAGTTTGCACAGTTACTTCCTCCTGGAGGGCAAGGGAAACTTGGTGGAGGGGTTGGTTGACAGGGCATGTGGAAGGATCATGCAGTGGTTGGTGGTTAAAAGCTGAGATACAACCCAACCCTGTGAAGACAGTTAGCCATTGCTGAAGCCATGGTGAGCTGACAATGAAGACAGCAGACACCTCAGTGTCCAGGAGTGTAAAGCCCAGAACTCTAAATAAATCCAGGCCTAACAGGTTGGCACCATGGCATGCAACATGTAATGTGAAGTCAGGCAAGAACTTCTGGCCATACCATACAAGCAGGGAGAGTTTGCCGACTAGTTCAATTTTAGCACTGTTATAACTGCAAAGAACAGCAGAAGGAGCAGTGACAGTAAGGTGAGAGAAAATCTGTTTGACAGAGACCCAGTTAAGCTTAGACACTGCCACCTCAGTGGCCAACAGCGGAGGAGGACACACATCATCTAAATGCAAAGTGGAAGTTTTAAAGGTGGGAGCAGTGGAGCTCACCGAGTGAATAGTTGTTGATGCAGTCTGAGTAGAAGGTAACTGTTCCATTTGTACAGAGGAAGTGACAGACCTTAGCAAAGTGGTTAAGCTCCCCGCAAAGTGAAGAGTGAAGACCTGGTCTAAATTTTTACTTGTGCCTTCTTTACCATGTGAAAAGAAACATACTTATCTGGAAAGGTTCTGATATTTACCACAGCCAAAATGCACAACATTTTGAAGAACTCTGCTACAGCAGGGCAGAGCTTAAACCTTACTGAATTGACTCAGAAGTGGGTAAGGTTTCTGCAGCCCTGGTTTCAGTTCATCCATATCTCAGAGAGCTTGGAAGCAAGAGTGATAGCTATAAATGGAAGATGATCTTTAAATTTAAGATGGAGAGGTTTTGTACCAAGGTGGCCAGATCTGGGTTTATGGAGGTATAGTCAACACAGGCAGACTTCCCTTCTAAATATCCCTGGAGGAGAAAACTAGACCAGTCAGCTAGAAATCTGGCTGCAGATTATGCATGAAATTGAAATAAGGGAGAAAAATCTACCATAGATAGAAATCCTTATGCAGATGTGCTTTGGCTTTTGTTCCAAGTACTATAGATCATTCGGGGAAAATCTATAAGTGATGCTTTGGTGAAATGGCCAGCTCTTCAAAATGACTCACATGTAAAAAAAAAAAAAAACTGTTTCTATTCACCCTTTTATATGTCTTCCCCTGAAAAGTTTTTATCTTGTCTTTTTCAGTGTATCTCTTTCTCATTCTGCCTTGAAAAAAGTAAGCACAGTTTAATACATAATACTTAGACTATGCCCTAAACAGGTTAATAGAGTTCTAGTTGGTTACAATCAGTTCATTTCTGGTGTGGCTCAGATGCACCTGACAGCTCATGGGGTTTTATAATTGACAGAATTTCAATTTTTGTTTTGCTTATTTTACATATGTGACCACCCCACCGATTTTGCCTATAACTCAGCTACTTGTATTTTCTTTTCTTCAGATGCACAATGGAGCTATTTAGACAATAAATTCTATAGTGTTCAGAATGGTTTTAAGGAAGAGCTCACATATTCTGCCTGAAGTTAACATAATTTTATTATAATAAACTAATAGCCCTATTACCTAAGCATTCCTCCATAGTTTAACTGCATTTATATCCCTGATCATTTAATAGCTGCACTCAATGATATTCGCCAGTAATTTCATATTTTAGCATATTGAAGTTAGAGGGGCACAGCAGTGAACCATTCCTTGGTGTGCACGTGGGCTTCAACCAGCACTGTATTCTGTACAGGCTTTCCAAAGTCTACAGATTCAATTATTCAACCAGCTATCCCATTAAAGTGGGTTTAACGTTTACTTGTCAAATTACACTAAACAAGGAAATATACAGATGCAGAATACAATGTTTCAACCCAGCATAGGGATACAGCAATGTCTTAATCCAGTTATGCACAAAAAGAAAAGCACAAAGAATCTAATAGAAAGGTGAACAAATTTTTCTTACCTTAACCCTTTATACTTGAGTAGCCCCATGAAATTTCAAATAGTATTTTTTGATGGACATTTCCGGCCTATAATTGACTTGGATGTGGTAGGAGAGGTCTGGCGAGTCTATTTTTATTAACATGTTTTAGACTAAAATTAGCATTTTATTTGATAGTGTAATATAAGATACAATTGAAACAGCCTTGATAGACCATTTATTTAAAATGTTCTTTAGAATATTAAAAATGTTAAATATCAAACAGTTGGTTACTCCAGTTAAACAACATGAAATTAGTAACTATTATCAAAAATGTTCAGAATAGAACCAGTACTGTAATTCTGTATTATGGAGAATTTAATGGTCCAGTTCTCTAGGATATAGACTGCAGCAAATAACTATAGCTCATCTTAAAAAGAAACTTTGTTTTGATTTCCAAACCGAATGCAATGTACGTAAAGCAAGATTTGTATACCATGCCTAACAAAAAGGAATTGGTTTAAAACTCCACTAAATGGCAGATTATATTCTGCTCCTCAGACAACGTAAATGATCTAAACGCTTTTTAAAAGAGAAGTAGTCATATCTAGCAACAAATATGGCTGCAGAGGTTAAATTTATATACACCCCCACCCCCCCCTCTATTTTCCATTGTGATACTACACAGACCAAAACCTGAGTTAGTTTCCAATTAATCTAGCATGAGTTTGGAGTATAAAGGGGAAAAAAAATATGTCTATGTGGTCATAAGATTGTGTGGACTTCATATAGCCTAGGATCCCTTTCTCTGTTAGAAAGACCAAATAAAACCAAACATGTAGGACCCAAAGTTGTAGGGTATACACACATGCAGTAGGTACTGGTTACCGGTTTCAAATTAAAGATAAATGACTACCATCCCCTTGTAAGTACAGCATACACCACTGGAACCAGATCAGGCCTCCAATTCCCTCAGTTATTGGGAAACATGACTACTCTTTTCCATAGAAAACTGAATTTAGCATGTATTGTGCTCATTTATTTTGTCTCTTACAAAAGCAAGAGTTTCATTTAGAATAACTGGGCTGTAATTTATTGAGGAAGAGTGTCATTGTAGCATTCTAATTATAAAGTGTTGAAGCCCCCATTAGGCACATTTTTGTAAAGAGACTATTTGAAACAAATAGTTGCACAGCTTCTGGAACTGCAAGAGAAACAAATGACTTGCATCAAAACTAGGACTGATATGTTCAATAAAAGTCATTCCACTCTTGAAAATATTGTTTGGACGAAGAAGAGGGGAAAAAAATGAGTGTATAGTTAAAACCAAACATTTAGCTTTTTTCTTTAAGCTTGGTACAGCTCAAGACTAGTACAAAGTTGTACCACAAACATTTCTTCCACAGGCTGTAAAATTTAAAGAAAAAAAATTCCATTTTGCATAAGCAACCATAAGGTGGACACATTTGTTGCAGATGAGACACTAGCTGCATATATTAAAAAAAATAAACCACAAGTCTATAAAGACAAACAAACCCCCCCAATATTGCATCAGCAATCAATTGTCATCCACTGCATAGAAGTTTTCCTCTGGGTAGCACCCCTAAACAAGTTCCTACTGCAGAAAAAGGGATTCTGGTTGGGAATAGTGGAGCGGACACAAATGCAAGAGTTGAAAGATTCAAATGGATTTCTAAAGAAGTTTTCCCAAAGGTGCAATGACCGTGGACTCATTTTATATATCTTAGCTGCTCAGCACTAGAAATTAAAAATGGATCAAGACCACACAAAGGCAAACCCAGTTGGGAGATTAGCCAATAAAAGGTAGCCAGAAGATATAGGAACATGCAGCAAACCCCCATTAGGCCTCAATTGTGAATGTGCCAATTGAAGACAGACAACTAGACAAAACTACAGGGATGACTTCACACCATGAATTAACAGATTATCCAGGCCAGTTGACTTCTCTGCTTCACCCCCATCTTAGGTAACTGGTCAAGGAAAATTACACCAAAAGGAACAGCCAGAGGCCAGGAGGAGACACTATTGGTCACTGCACCTACCGAATTCAAGAAATTTCACAACTTCCTGTAGGAAAGTTAATGACATTAGACAGAATGAGCTTTCCAAAGGGAATTCATTCACCTTTTAAAGTTATTCCAGTGTGGTCTTACCTCATCACATGGTGGAGTTCTCTTTTTAGGGGAGTGACAAAGCCATGCTAACTACTGAGGATTCTAGCTGAAAAGCCATTTCTGCTTTGGCAAGCATCTGGAGTTTGAAGTCACTGTATATGAAGACCACTTTAAAAACCCTAGCGAAGCTGTTTGTATGATCTTTAGGAGGATTCCTAGGACACCACTTGCAGTTAATGCTATCCGAATATAGTTTAGGAAAGTTAGATGCCAGGGGGTTTGTAAAATTTAAAATACTAAATACACACGCTAGATTAAAAGGCCACATCACATTGAGCTACAGTATTGAACTAGAGCCTGTCAATGGCCGTCCCAACTGCCAAGGCTAAGCAGCTCTAGCTGGAAGGACGTGGTGGCTTAATCTTGAGCATGGTGTACCTCCTACTAGCAACAGAGGCTAGTATTGCTAGGTCATGATCCAGTTACTGGTATGGACAACTTCCATTTGTCTGACTGCACGCCTCAATTACACCAAGCCTTGTTCTAACTTGGCAATCAAACTAACAAGACCCACATCTTCCTGACAAGAGTTAAAGACCAGTCGAGCTGAATGTCAATAACCATAATATTTTAGCATATGTGACTAGTATTTCTAAACCACATCTATTCCAGCTCCTTTTCAAAATGAGTCATGACACACTAGACCAGAACATCCTTTTATTGTCTACATTTAAAAGGCAGAGTTCTCCAGTTAATATTTTACAATTACACATGTACTATGTGCCTCAATGTACAATAGCCTCAGGTCTGCATCATGTCCATGATTAACCTCAGTAATACTGCCAAAATCCTTTGGAATCATCTTCGGGCGGGAGCTGCTCCTCGTCGGGGCCCACCTCGGGCGGGAGCTGCTCCTCGTCGGGGCCCACCTCGGGCGGGAGCTGCTCCTCGTCGGGGCCCACCTCGGGCGGGAGCTGCTCCTCGTCGGGGCCCACCTCGGGCGGGAGCTGCTCCTCGTCGGGGCCCACCTCGGGCGGGAGCTGCTCCTCGTCGGGGCCCACCTCGGGCGGGAGCTGCTCCTCGTCGGGGCCCACCTCGGGCGGGAGCTGCTCCTCGTCGGGGCCCACCTCGGGCGGGAGCTGCTCCTCGTCGGGGCCCACCTCGGGCGGGAGCTGCTCCTCGTCGGGGCCCACCTCCAGTGGGCCATGGCTTTCAGTAACTAGCAAGATAAGTAGAACACACACGTGTAGGACAGCTTCCCTTCAGTTGGTTAGACTGGTTGAGACCAAATTCTGTTCTTACCTTCATCATATTCTGAAGGGCCACACACCGAGTCACAGCATTCACATACTCTGTCATGACCACCAAGCTCCTGCCACCTGTATGGGCATTTTTAGTTGTGTTTATTCTATTAAGGAAAATCACATTTCATTAATCCCACTAGTTACCTTGACAGTTTTTTGTTGTAAGTGCAGAACTTGGCAGTGTTTGTCACATCTTGGTTTTTCTTCATGAACATCTTGCAGTGAAAGTAAACCTGTAAGCAGGATGGTTGAAAAGTGCTTTATTCCCATTCCGGATTCTCAGGACACCTAAGGCAAGCACATCACTAAGTTCTATTTGTGTAAACAAGGGCTTTACCTGCTTGTGGTCATTAAACTGGAAAGCAGATACTGTAAAGGAGACAACATTAGCCATCCTTGGCCTCTCAAATCTGGAGGAGCAGCTTTCCTGTTTACTATCCACCATACACCTGCAAGTATGCAATACATTACAGAACAGTACAATTTTTGGTCCTAAAGAGGTTTCTCTGGCATCTCAATACCAATTTTGGTCAGGCTATTCCTATAGTGGGGCTTAATTTGTCATTTGGAACTAAGCATCTTTAAGTTTTAAATTTCAAGCTTACCCATAGTTGTCAATTACTGTGTATCGTGGACTGGAATTAGGATTTGGAGTAGGAGTTGCAAAGCAGGAGTGAAGGAAAAGCCACTGTCTGGTACTGTTGGGGTAGCTAACTGCCTGAAAGTGGATTTCTTGGCCCAAATGATATTCTTTAGCTTCAAATGGCTTAGAAAAGGTAGCTGTGTAAATAAAGTCCACCACATTAGCTACTCCCAAAAACCCAACACTTCCATCAAGGCACTTAATAAAAGCCAAGAGCAAAGCTCAAGGTTTGGATATTTCAGATTACCATCCATCAACTTCAAAACCATGCCAGAAGGATGATGAAGGGTCTTCAAACCAGAGGGGGCACTCCAGGTAGGGTGCACTGCAGCTTTGTATACATGGTAGTACCTACACAAGATGTTTAATGTTACAATTCTAACATTAGGGGCAGATAGGACCAACACAGCTAATGTAACAAATAGCATTCCATTTACTTACCTGAAATAACAGCATTTCAGAGCAACATTGACAGGCTGTTTTCTACGGATTACTCCAGGCACTATATGTGGTTTGAAATGGAGAACATTCTCATATGTCAGACATCCCTCATGCGTCTAAAGTCATAGGCAGAACAACATGTACTGTTCATTTATGAAATCAAATTGCTTAGCAAACAAATCCTTAAAGTTTAAATATAAAACGACTTACTGATCTTTTACCATCACAAGCATTAAGAGGATAATTAAAGAGCAGATCTCCAGTGGCTTCATCTTTGCCATTGCTTTTGCATTTATTACCAAGAACAAGTTCAGCCTCAGTGTAGCCAAACCCAAAGAATGCTTTTTTAACCCTCACCATCATCTTAGATATGCTACAAGCCAAAGACACGTCAGATTTGGGGATTACAGGTAGTGTCACCACAGGCCTTGGAGGTGTAGGGTTCAACAAAGCTTTCAGTGCAGGGGGCAGTTTGGCACTGGGGCCAGTCAGTACACGAGGATCCAAAAGGCTTTCTGGAAAGGGAGATATAATGAAAGGAATCCCTTTAGCAGGCATAAAGAGCTTTGGTCTTGCAGCTCCTAGTCCATGTTTAGCAATCTTTCGAGATGGAGTATTATAGTCCCATTTGTCAGCCTGAAAATCATCAATTGGACTGGTTAATCCCAATAATGGGAAACCACCTAAAAGGCAGCAAAAGAAACAAAGCGCCCCCATCCCAAAAACCATAGATTATATGTAGCAAAACCTGCTCCTACAACCACAAAGACATGAGAGAGGAGGAAAAGAAAAACCCCAAAAGAAGACAAGTCAATCACTAAGCTTACTCCTTGACGGCCTTTTCAACTTTTCCTGCTGCGGCAGGTGTGTAGGGCGCAGATTGCAGACGACTCATGCGCACGTGAGCACGTGTACTGACAGTGCGTGAGCAATCGGAGTGCAGTTGGGTTCAGCTGGCCAGATTGGGAGTGAATACTAACTGTGCTGCGTCGGAAGGCTGAATAAGAAAACTTTTAAATACTACTAAATCGAGTTCGATTCAGAAATAATTATTTGTTATTATCACACCATTCTTTTTAAATGCTTACTTTTTTACAATTATTATGATTAACTTATTGTTACTGTATTTTCATGGTTTTAAATGTCCAGCTATCCAGTCATCGAAAGGCAATTCATTTCAACTTCACGAACATACAGTTTATGAATTATGTAGGCCTATTAATCCTGCTCACAGCTCGGAATATGTATTTAGTACCGTGCCTTCTTTGTACGCTGGTATTGATGCACGCTCGATGATTAGGTTCACTCGAAATTATGCACTTATATTAAAAACGTAAAAAAATGCAATAGATAAACGATTAAAACAGTGATTTTAAACATAAAAATTCACATAAATTGTCCTCTTTTTCAAAATTGTATAAATTCCTCCAGGACATGTCCTCATTTTTACTCCCGGACATGTCCTCATTTTTAACGCGCCATAGATTACAAGAGGAATTTATACAATTTTGAAAATGGCCGGAATTTTGGCTCCTAAATTTTGAAAATCCCCATATCCTTATCATTGGTAAAATTTGAAAGCCGTACACCAATCCGCATTTGCGGATGTATTGCGCACACTTTTTTCCCATAATCTTCACTTCCATTCCGGTAAACAGCGCAGACATTGACGAGAATAGTCAATATCTGTCCAACTTGACTTTTCACTTCATCTTTTGAATTCAGCTTTATCTTCTTGGTGAGTAGACAGCTCATTATAAATGTTGTTCCTTTCCTTAGTTACAATGAATTAGGATTACAAATAATTAAGTGAATTTATTTAAAATCGAAATTACAATTTCACGTTTTCTGTGTGAGATCTTAGTTTTGATTCTTCTTTCAGCAGCTTGGTTAAACAAGAAATTTCATGCATCCAGGTACAGTCTGTCGTATTTAAGTGCGAGTAAGAATTCCTTTTGTGATTTTAATGGAAACTATTGTTATTACCACCCGTGGTTCCAAAATGGAATTATAATTGTAAATGAATGAGTCAACTATTAAAGTTTAAGTTAATTTAAAAATATCATACATTTATTCTGTCATATAAATGCAATATCTTTTTAGTTATTTTTTATCAAGTAATAAGTAGCTTCTTCAAGTAATTTAAAATTTTAATAATTCTTTCATTTACATAAGTTCAGGAATACCCATTATGCCGAAAAAAAGTGGAAGTTCACAGACTACTTGAACAACAAATATCCTTTTTTTATCAGATTTATCAGATTTACAGAGAAAAATAGCTTCAGTGGAAAAATATGAAAGAAGACAAATGCAAATAAACTCAATTGAAAAGAATAAAATTATTTTAATTTAACTAGAAGTGAATTTACCATGTGTATCATGTTTTACATTACGACAGATATCCCAATGAGAATGGAAGGAATGAAGTCTGTTAATTTAAGAGGCTTGACATATTCAAACTATTTAATGGGTTATTAGTTTTCCAGTGACTGTGATTGTGGCCATCATATCATCATTATAGTGATAAACTGCAACTAAAGATTTATATCATTTAAAAAAAAAACATAAGACAGTATAAAGGTGTATTATGGCATCATAGGGATAGGCGTCCTCGAAAGTCCTCATTTTTCGACCCAAATGTCCTCATCTCCAGAGAAAGAAAGTTGGCAGCCCTAGTTGTATTGCCGTAAAAACACAATAGCACAGTATTTGCGTTACTCCTTTAAACTGTGGGAAGCAAACACTTAAACACGGTTCTTTTTCCTTGTGTTCTGAGGGTGTTTTTTTTGTTGTTGTTATGTTTTGTTATATTAGCTAATATGTGGTGGGATGTTTTACATAAAGTGCTTTTGTCATGTAGGGTGTGCTACAGGTAAGCTAAACTTTCCACCAGACAACACGAAGATCTATCTTTAAACAGAATAAAACTTGTTTCACAGCAATATTTTTTATTCTTATGAGTAAATATTTTCAGCTTTATTCAGGCTCATAAAGTAACAATTGCCTTTCCCAGCTAATTAATATAAGTTGTTTTGATCTGAGATAATGGTATAGTATGAGTGTGAAGTACTGCATGGAACACTTCAGTTTAATGTGAATAATGACCAAAAGGTTTTGCAAGGGTCCGGCAAAGCAGGAAAATGCCTGGGGCCCCGAACTTGGAAGGTGTCCCCAATGACGTCTGGGGAACCCACTGAATTGACATCAGTCTTCATTTTTATAGTGTTTGTGATCAAAATTATTTATTTAGTGTTTGGTACTTTCACAGCGGATTATCCAAAATTGTTGTCCGCATATTGATTTTGGCAAAATTTTACACCGGATGGTAATGTTAAATGTAAGCTACGCCATTTTCATAAATCATGAAGTCGAATTACATGTTTGGAAGAGAAAATTGACCAAGCAGAACAGGAGACGTTAACATGGAAATCCTTAAGTGAAAAGGGTTGGAACTGAACTACAGAAGTGAAGTGAACTTTTGGAGAGGAAGCACAGGAGCTTCTCACGCTTAACGAATGGACGGGGAGTTTTAGAGCAGCAGGAGAACGGCTGATAACATATCTAGAGTGAAAAGGTTAATTCATCAGTCAAACAAAAAATTATAGTTAGAATAAAAGAAAAAAAATCCCACTAATAAACCAACAGCACGAATATGTCAATTTGAGCCCTAGCTATAATTTCAACAGAGCGCAATGGGCGAAGGTCTTTGAACCTGCAGGTGGAAATCGTCACAGCATGTGCTGCATGATAGCCAAAGCCCACAAACAACGATTTTGAAAATTACAAGAACAACAACAACAACAACATTTATTTATATAGCACATTTTCATACAAAAAGTAGCTCAAAGTGCTTTACATAATGAAAAAAAGAAAAATAAAAGACAAAATAAGAAATTAAAATAAGGCAACATTGGTTAACATAGAAAAAGAGTAATATCCGATGACCAGGGTGGACAGAAAAAAAAAAAAAAAAACTCCAGAAGGCTGGAGAAAAAAATAAGATCTGTAGGGGTTCCAGGCCACGAGACCGCCCAGTCCCCTCTGGGCATTCTACCTAACGTAAATGAAATAGTCCTCTTTGTAGTTAGGGTTCTCACAGAGTCACTTGATGCTGATGGTCATACAAATTTCTGGCTTTTAATCCATCCATCATTGTTGGAACATCATGGTGCTTTGAGTAGATGTGCCACCACCAAAAGGACACCAGAAAAGGAAACAGAAGAGAGAATAGGGGTTAGTACAGATTTTAGAGCCACCACAAAAAGTTATTATAATGACTTGGATATACAGAGTATCAGGATTTAAATTACAGTGAAGTTATGAGAAGGCCATGTTACAGTAATGTGTTTTCAGCAGTTTTTTGAAGTGCTCCACTGTATTAGCCTGGCAAATTCCTATTGGCAGGCTATTCCAGATTTTAGGTGTATAACAGCAGAAGGCCGCCTCACCACTTCTTTTAAGTTTTGCTCTTGGAATTCTAAGGAGACACTCATTTGAGGATCTGAGGTTACGATTTGGAATATAAGATGTCAGACATTCCGATATATAAGATGGGGCGAGATTATTTAAGGCTTTATAAACCATAAGCAGAATTTTAAAGTCAATCCTGAATAACACAGGTAACCAGTGTAGTGACATCAAAACTGGAGAAATGTGCTCGGATTTTCTTTTCCTGGTTAGGATTCTAGCAGCTGCATTCTGCACTAGTTGCAAACGATTTATGTCTTTTTTGGGTAGTCCTGAGAGGAGTGCGTTACAGTAATCTAGTCGACTGAAAACAAACGCGTGAACTAATTTCTCAGCATCTTTCAATGATATAAGATGTCTAACTTTTGCTATGTTTCTTAAGTGAAAAAATGCTGTCCTAGTGATCTGATTAATATGCAATTTAAAATTTTGATTACAGTCAACAGTTACCCCTAAGCTTTTTACCTCTGTTTTGACTTTTAATCCTAATGCATTCAGTTTATTTCTAATAGCCTCATTGTATCCATTATTGCCAATCACTAAGATTTCAGTTTTCTCTTTATTTAACTTGAGAAAGTTACTATTCATCCATTCTGAGATACAAGTTAGACATTGTGTTAGTAAGTCAAGAGAATCGGGGTCATCAGGTGCAATTGATAAATACAGCTGTGTGTCATCAGCATAGCTGTGGTAGCTCACATTGTGCCCTGAGATAATCTGACCTAATGGAAGCATGTAGATTGAGAAGAGCAGCGGACCCAGGATAGAGCCTTGTGGAACACCACATACCATATATGTCTTTGAGTTGTAATTACCACAACTAACAAAGAATTTTCTCCCTGCCAGGTAGGATTTAAACCAATTTAAGATGCTGCCAGAGAGATCCACCCATTGACTAAGGCGATTTCTAAGAATATTATGATCAAGGGTGTCAAATGCGGCACTCAGATCTAAGAGAATGAGAACAGATAAATGGCCTCTGTCTGCATTTACCCGCAAATCATTTACTACTTTAACAAGTGCAGTTTCTGTGCTGTGATTTGTTCTAAAACCTGACTGAAATTTATCAAGAATAGCATGTTTACTAAGGTGCTCATTTAACTGCATAATGACTGCCTTCTCTAGAATTTTACTTAAGAAAGGTAGGTTGGAGATGGGTCTAAAATTTTCAAGAGCCGAGGGGTCGAGATTATTTTTCTTAAGTAGGGGTTTAACTACAGCAGTCTTAAGACAGTCTGGGAAGACCCCCGTATCTAATGACGAATTTACTATGTCAAGAATATCATCAATTAGCACGCCCGATACTTCTTTGAAAAAATTTGTTGGTATTGGGTCAAGGACTCAGGTGGAGGGTTTCATTTGAGAAATTATTTTATGTAAATCAGGTAAATCTATCCTAGTGAAAGAGTTTAATTTGTTTATAATGGAGTACTGGGGTTTAGGAGGATCCTTAGTGTTGGGAAGATATACTATATTATTTCTAATATCATTCATTTTTTGATTGAAAAATACAGCAATAGCCTCACAGGTTTTACTGGAAGTACTTAGGAGGCATTCCTTTGAGTTACTTGGGTTTAGCAGATGATCAATCATCGAGAATAAGACTCTGGGATTACTAGCATTGTTATTTATAATCTTAGAGAATAGCAGCGCCTCTCAAGACGGACTGTGTTATTGTGTTCTGTTATTTTAACTTTTAAAATTTATAGTGGATAGTTAGTTTAGTCTTCCTCCATTTACGCTCAGCTCTACGGCATGTTCTCTTTAAATCAGACACTCTTTGGGTCTTCCATGGTATAACAATGCTAGAAGATTTTTTAACTGTCTTTTCAGGTGCAACTATGTCAACAGCAGCTCTCACCTTAGTATTAAATCTTTCCACCTTACTATTTACATTATCCTCGCTATTATAGTTGGCACTATAAACGGACTGATTGCTTAGAATGTTTGTAAGTTTTAAAGCTGCTGATGAGTCAAAGAGGCGTTTTTTAACAATATGCTTCTCATGAGTGTTTTCTATCATTATTTCTATATTAAAAAGTAGAAGAAAATGGTCTCATAGACCCGTATCAATGACCTGCTTTATATCAACTTTTAGTCCATTAGTAATCACTAAGTCTAACGTATGACCTGCTTTATGTGTAGGCTTATTAACGAGCTGTCTCAAATCAAAAGAGTCCAGAAGGTTCATAAATTCTTTTACTTTTTGGTCACACTGATTATCTATATGAAAATTAAAGTCAGCAACTATTAAGAGTGTGTCATAGTTCGTAATTAAAATTGACATTAAGTCAGAGAATTCCTCAAAAAAGACGCGTTGAATTTTGGAGGTCTATACACAGATCCATATTACTAACCGAGAATGCTAAACCGGATGGACGCAGGGACATCCTGCCATGGGCCGTAGCCGCAAAAAGACGTACTGCGCAGGCGCTAATAAAAATAACTAAATATCAATAACGCACATAGTAGGCTATTCATCTCAGCCCCTCCGAAACATTAAAAATGGCACCATTAAATGTTAGAGCTTTAACTAACAAGACGTTTTTTATGAACGATCTTATTAGTGATAAAAAAAAATAGATTTTATTGCACTAAGTGAAACGTGGCTTAGCTCAGATGGCGCAGCTGTTTCAATCGAATTTGTGTTCTTTTTTTTTGTCTTCCATGGGCTTGTTGAATCCCCCTCTTGGTGTGTGTCCCATCCCGTGCCTGTAGGGTGGGGGTGGGGTTGTGCCTTGCTGTTGTGCGCTCGTCTGTTCTTTTTTTTGGGGGGTCTTGTTTCGTGTGCAATGTGTTTCGTGCTTTGCCCGCGTTTGACTACTTTTTTATGTGCCTTTTCCTTTTTTTCGGTGCTTGTTGCGCTTCATTTCTGTGACTCCTTTTTTATGTGCTCACTCCTTTTTTCTGTGGTCTTGTCCGCCTCTCGCGTCCTTTTTTATGTGCTCACTCCTTTTTTCTGTGGTCTTGTCCGCCTCTCGCGGCCCCTCATCAGCCTTTGTCGCCCTCTTTTGTCCGCCTTTCTCGGCTCCTCAGCCGACTCTCGCGGACTCTTTTTGCGCCTGCGCAGTACGTCTTTTTGCGGCTACGGCCCATGGCCAGATGTCCCTGCATCCATCTGGTTTAGCATTCTCGGTTAGTAATATGGATTAATGTTGTGCACTTTTATGGAAGATTTTATTAAACAATTATCATGTCCTAGCACAGCAGTAGCATTTCGGAAGGAGTTAAGAGCAGAGATAGATAGTCAAGATAAACGAATTACCTTAGATATGTTTTCGGAGAGGACCTGGGCACCGAAACTGTTCGGATGCAGGCCATCTCGCATGAAGAAACGCGATCTTTCCCAAAAGAGGTCCCAGTTGTTGATGAACTCGATGTCTTGATTCTTGCAGAAGCCCTGCAGCCAGTTATTTAATCCCAGCAGACAACTGTAGTACTCGTTTGATCGTCTGACGAGAGACAGTGGACCCGAAATGAAGATCTTTGCCGATGGGGTCCTCTCCTTCGTGTCTTTAATTAATGCTGCGAAGTCAGCCTTGAGGATTTCCGATTGTCGGTGCTTTATATCGTTTATGCCAGCATGCAAAACAATTGCTCCAACTGCCCTGTTCTTGTGCTTCTCGTAGATTGCCGGCGCATGTCTCATCACATCTCAGACACGAGCACCGGGAAAACAAGAAACAAACGATTTTCTATTAGGGCATGCGATATTGAGGTTTCTAACAATAGAATCACCTACCACTATTACATCACCAGGGGCTGAAGGCGAACTGGGGACGCTGAGAGGGTCGAACCGGTTCTGAGTTAAGATACTTGCCTGTGCCAATGGAGGTGTTCTGGCCTTGAATACCTTGAATACAAGAATACCTTTAGAAACTGTTTTTGTTTTTATGTAATTTCTAATTATGTAATTTATTTTTTGTATATTAAGATTTACAATTTATAGTTATGTTTTATTACCATGTGCACCTTACATTTATTTTAGATTTTAGTTACTTTTTTACTGTTTTAAATTTTGGAAATTAACTCTATTATTGTTTTTCTGTTTTAATTACAAATGTACTTATTGTGTTGTTTCATTTATATAATGTTTTTCACAAAATGAAAATAAAAAATTAGTGTTTGTTAAATTCTCTCTGTTGAGAGTATTAATTTAGACTTTGAACTAAAATAATAACAAAAAAATTCCAATGTCGTGACTCTGAAGAAAGTGAGTTGGAGGAATTTGTTTGCCTAGTGCCCCTAGACTCCCTAGAATTGCCCCTAATAATATAACTGGTTATTAGTTATATTAATATTATCGTTCACTGGTCTGTACCTCTGTCAATTTTATGAAGAAAAAATGATTGGTAGCTCAGCTATACCAATCATTTAACTATCAAATTGCAGCCACATTTGTAATAGTGTCTTGGTGCCCTTTATCTAAATCATCACCTGGATTGAGAAGAGGTAATAAAATACAAAAAGTTTCATGATTTATTTACAGTATTGTGGTTGCTAGTAGATCTAATGGGAGCCCTGATTCCTCAGGAGCTTTAAATTACTCTTATTTCAAACAATTTTTAAATGTTTGTGTCTTTTCTTGTACAATTTATTAATCAAGTCATTGCACCAGATTGTTTATGGAGAGCCTTTTTTATTTTAGAGTTTTACAAAGTCCAGCAGACCCCCGTGACCCTGTGTTAGGATATAGCGGGTTGGAAAATGACTGACTGACTGACTGACTGACTGACAAAGTGTGTGACTATGATAGTTATGAGGTGTTGTTTTGGACATGGACCATACATGCTGTGTGGAAATTAATGAACAGCTGCTTAAACGCAGCTCCAAACCCCACAGTATACTCAAAGGCTACTGAAGTGTCCATAAGTACAGGCTTCCTGTTGTCACTGTGCTTCAACAATGTCCCACAAGGGATGGGCAAGGTGGGGACTTGAAACTTGTTTTTCCGAAAGCATTAAACAAAGAATCAGATCAGGCACTTCTTTTTGAGTTGAATACTATTTATGGGTTTCTTATTTCTCTTTCTGAGAGCTTCTGACACAGTATTAGTACCGTTCATTTCCATTGGGCCAGCTTGACCCAAATGAATTCTGATTGTCTGTGAACTGACTGTACATACATGCACATGCACAGGCCTGAGGTGTGTGCAATCTGTGCTTAGTACTCACCTGCAATAGCAGGGGCTTTTTAAAGACCATTTCTCTGGTGATTGATTTGTCTTTCTCTTTTGCCATACACCCCAGTTTCAAGTTTTCTACTTGCAGTATGTTTGTTGGAATTAGTTTTTCTTTTCTTTTGTTGTTTTTGGGTGATTTCCCTTATTGGGTTTAAACCACTATTGGTAATCTTCAGTCTGATGAATAGGAGTATGATACTCCATTCAAGAAGATTACAGATATATTTGATCCAGGGTCTTCAAAACCAAAGCTCTATGTGCCTGCTAATGGGATTCCTTTCTATCCAGCTTCCTTTCTTGATAGCCTTTTGGATCCTCAAGCACTGACTGCTCCCAGTGCAATACTGCAACAGTTCCACCAGCTCTGAAGGCATTGCTGCCCATTTTGCACAAATCTGATGTGTCTTTAACTTGTAGCCTAAGAGGGAGTTCTGGGTTAAAAAGGCATTCATTGGGCTTGTTTACACTGATGTTCAACTTGGTATTGGTAATTACTGAAAGAGCAATTGTAAAGATGAAGCCACTGGAAATCTGCTCTACTCTGAATGCTTGTGCTGGGAAAAGACTGGTAATTATACTCGAACTGGTCATTATACTCAAACATAGTAGGCTGACATTGTATTGTGAGGAGAGTGGACACACAGGCAATGCCATTTGTTAAACTTATATTAAAGAACTTTTTCTGCCTATATCTTCAGATGTATGAGGAATGTCTGACTTCTCCATTTCAAACCACACAAAAGTGCTGGTAGTAACCTATAGGAAATAGCCTGTCAGTTGTTCTGAAATGCTTCTGTGTCAGTCAAGTAAATGCAATGCCTTGTGATTTCTCAGCTCAGCTCTCCTGTCTGCACTTAATTTAGAAATGTAATTTTAACAATCAAAGCTGCAGTGCACCCTAGTGCTTCAGGTGGAGTGAAATCACTTCATCATCCTTCTAGCATGGTTTTGAAGTTAATAGATGGTAATCTAAATACCCACACTTGGAGACATGCTCTCAGCCAGTGCTAACATTGTGAGTGCTCATTTTTTAGAGGTGGTGGATTTATGGGAGTACCATACCATACCATACCATATTTATTTGTTGAGCGCTTCAAAACACAGCATTACAACCGACCAAAGCGCTGTACAGTTAAAACAAACAGGACTAAAAACAAAATATTAAAGCAAACATTAAGAGAGAATTTGAACTAAAAACAGGTCAGAGGATCCAATAAAATAGAGAAAATAGCGAAAAACAAGTAGAAAATGAAACAAGTTAAGAATTAAAAGCCAATGTGAAGAAGTGCATTTTTAAGCGTAATTTGAATGTGGCAACTGAAGTGGCTTGCCTAACCACTAAGGGTAGGGAGTTCCAGAGCCTGGGTGCACCGATGGAGAAAGCCCTTTCACCACAAGCTTTGAAACGTGCCTTGGGAACGGTTAGAAGGAGCTGATCTGAGGATCTAAGAGCACGAGGGGGATTGTATCGATGGAGCAAAACACTCAAATAGGCGGGGGCTAGACCATTTAATGCCTTATAAGTTAGGAGGAGTATCTTAAAATCGATTCTGAATCTAACTGGCAGCCAATGTAAGGTTTTTAAAATTGGAGTAATATGTTGGCCTCTGCCACTCCCTGTTAGAAGCCTTGCAGCCGCATTTTGAACCAGTTGTAGTCTAGAAAGAGTGACTTTGCTGATACCATAAAGGCAGGAATTAGAGTAATCAAGCCGGGACGTAATAAATGCATGGATTACTGATTGCAGGAGATGGTTAGACAGAATAGGCTTGAGTTTGGCGATACGCCTGAGCTGGAAAAAACAGGATTTTACTGTGCTGTTGATTTGAGCATCCATTTTCAGGAATTAATCCATTTTGATTCCGAGATTAAAGACAGATGAAGTTACTGGAGTGGGAAGAGAGTTGAGGCCAAAAGATGGAATCTGTTTGTAGTCGGGACTAAAAACAATGACCTCGGTTTTTGAATCATTCAGGTGAAGGAAATTTACAGCCAGCCAATCCTTAATATCAGACAGGCAGTCGAGGAGAGGTTTGGTGGAGTCAGTTGGCTTAAGGGAAAAATAAATTTGGCAGTCGTCAGCATATAGATGATATGAAATTACATGTTTTCTAAAAATTGCACCTAAAGGCAGAATGTAGATTGAAAAAAGTAGTGTCCCTAAAATGGAACCCTGGGGGACCCCACATGGGAGTAGGACTGATTCAGATGAAAAATCGTCCAACATGACTCTAAGAGTCCTGTTGTAGAAATATGATCTGAACCAGTCGAGGGCTGAGCCAGATACACCAGCCCAGGATTCGAGTCAGGAGATCATGATGCCATGATCGATTGTGTCAAACGCAGCAGATAGGTCGAGAAGAACCATAATCACATGAAGTCCTGAGTACAATGCCAAAAGGACGTCATTTAGGACACGTAAATGCACGGTTTCTGTGCTATGTTGGGGCCTAAAGCCTGACTGAAAAAGGTCCATTACCTGATGGTCCTGTAAGTGATGAGTTAATTGCTCATAAACTACTTTTTCTAGTATTTTTGACAAGAAAGGTAGTTTGGAAATTGGACGAAGATTGGAAAGAACGGCAGGGTCTAAATCAGGTTTTTACAGAATTGGATGTACAACTACGTGTTTGAAAGCACGAGGAACTATAGCCGAAGATAGACTACTAGTTATGATCTTTAGGACGTCGTATCGAATCGCAGGAAACACATCTTTCAGGAGTCTGGGCGGCACCACATCGTCCAGAGAGCCCGAAGGCTTCATTGAGGCGACGATTTTTTCCAGATGGAAGAGCGAAATGGGTTCAAAGCTGGTGAAAGAGCCGTGTGCAGGAACGGCTAAGTCAACAGAGCCAGAAGAAGAAATGGAGATCTGGGATCTAATGTTCGTGACCTTATCCAGAAAAAACATAAGGATCTGATCACAAAGAGCAGTGGAAGCAGAAGAAAAAACAGTTGCAACTGGAGAAAGGACAGCATTTAGTGTTTTATATAAGACACGTTGATTGCCAGAGTTTTTTAAAATGATATCCGCGAAAAAACGGTTCCTTGCACCTCTGACTGCTCTCTGGTATTGGGACCACGTGTCTCTCATGCGGTCGAAGGTAACAATAAGACCATCTTTCCTCCATTTGCGTTCTAGACGCCTACAGTTTTGCCTGATGGAACGAGTTTGTTCGTTTAGCCATGGGTCAACCTTGACTTTAGATTGTCTCCGTTTGAGTGGGGCTACGTCATCCATCACAGAACAGCAGGAAGTATGGAAGGTTTGCAATAAAACATCAACATCCGTGGATTCACATGATGTGGAAATTGATGAAAAAGCAGCTGCAAAATCTTTAGCAGCAGAGGGGGGAATGACACGGGAGAGACGGGTGGTGGTGGATTTACTATGCTTAACAGAGACCAAATCCAAATTAAACAAAACGGGCGAGTGATCGGAAAAGCTATTGTTATTGATGCAAAACTTGTTTATATAAATGTTCATTTTCACAGCTACCTTTTCTAAATCATATGAAGCTAAAGAATGTTGTTTGGGCCAAGAAATCCTCTTTCAGGCAGTTAGTTACCCCAACATTACCAGAAAATGGCTTTTCTTTCTCTCCTGCTTTCCAACACCTAGTCCTAATTCTAATTCCAGCCCTCAATACACTATAATTGATCATAATAAGTTACATTAACAACTTGGTACACATGTAGAAATCTGTTAGGTTTAAGTTTATCGATTATAAGAAGGAATTTCTATATTTATATTTTAAAATTAGAAACCATAGAAAGCCTCCTTTTAGGACCAAAAATTGTGCTGTTGGCCAACTTGTCGCAGTCGTATAGGTGTATGGTGGATAGTAAACTGGAAAACTCAAGATTTGAGATGCCAAGGATGGCTAATGTTGTCTCATTTACAACATCTGATTTCCATTTTAATGAACCTAAGCAGGTAAGCCTCTTATTACACCAACAGAACCACTGCTTTTGTGTTAGACTTGGCTGGTGTTATGAGGATGTGAAATACAAAAGTTGAAAGAACTGCTTTTTACATCTGCCTAAATATTTCCTTTGTTTGCAAAATGTTCAAAGGAAAACAAAGATGTGACAAACACTGAAAAGTTCTGTACTTGCAACAAAAAATGCTTGTCTAAATGTAATAAACTTCATTGAAATATTCCACTGCAGATGTCAAGAGCATGGTGGTAATGACAGAGTATGTGAATGCTATGACTGAAGGTAAAAAGAAGGATGAGCAGGGTTTTGTATTGAAATATCTGGTCAGTAAAATGGTGTGTTCCTACTTTAATAGCATTAACTGAATATTGGTTTACAGATGGCTTATTTTATCTTGCCAGTTATTGAAAGCCATGGCCTTTCGTTGTTGGATGGCAACAAGCATCACGGCCTGCACAAGCAGAAGTAGTATCCATCAATCCATTAGATGACATATTGGGCACTATCTACTGGGAATGCCAGTTTAATAAGCCAATTTCTCTTTGTCTCAGACAGTGCATAATGCAGTCTACATACTTTTTGCACCCATAAGACAACATGCCTTTTTAATCAAGATGTATAAAAAAAAATGTTCATTTTCTCCAAAGAATTGTTCCTATCACGAGTCTGACAAAAAGTTAAAAATCTGATCAGTGTCTTCTCACTGAAACTCTTTATGTGATTTGGCTATACATTGTAATCATGTAGTGTTGACGGGGGATTTTAATGTACACATTGATGTGGAAACTGTGGAAACATTGATGTGACACTTTTAGCAAATGTTTTACTTATTTGTTAAATGCAGTTCAACTCATAATCATAACCACACATTAGAGTTAATTATAACTTACAAAGTTGAAGTTCAAAATTTAAATATTACTCCACTAAAAGAAGTTATTTCTGATCACTACCTTAATTACATTTGATTTGGTTCTGCCCTTACCAGTACACTCACAGATTAAAACAAAGACAGTGTGACATCTAGATTGTAATTCTGCTTAAAAATGTATAGATACTTTGTGTAAGTCAAGTGGAATTGTGGAAAACCATTTAAATCAGATAATATCAAATGCAAATGTTGAAGACAATTTAGATCAACTAACATCATATTATAATATGACCTTGATAGATTCTCTGGACGCATGGCTCCCCTTAAAACAAAAGCGATCAAAGTTCATAAAAACTCTCCCTGGTTTAATGAGAACACTTGAGCTTATATTAGAGTGTTGAAAACTGGAGCACAGATGGAGAACAACAAAGTTGCAGGTCTTTCAAACTGCATGGAAAGAGTGTGTTAAAAATATATAAAAGCTCTCTTTAAAGCCCACTCAGACTACAATTCTAAAATAATAGATAAAAATAATAATAATCCTTGTGTACTATTTAGAACAGTGGGAAATTTAACAAATGGGAATTCAGATCTGCAATGCAAAATACCAACAGACATTAGCCATACAGACTTTATTAACTTCTTTAATGAGAAAATTAAAAATATAATATCCCAGTTCTCATCAACACAGTGCAAACCACATAATAGCTTGGCAGACCCTGTCTCGCCTTGTATTCTACACGCTAGAAATTTTAATCCTGTAACAGAACAGGAAGTCTTAACTTTAATTTCTAAAATTAAACTGACTACTTGTTACCTAGATCCGGTGTCAACAAAACTAGTAAAAAGTGCAATGGATGTTCTTGCAGCACGTGTTCTTAACATTATTAATTGTTCATTATTGCATGGCATAGTATGTGATTCACTAAAAATGTCAGTCATCAAACCATTACTTAAAAAGTCAGATCTAGACCCAGATATACTTAGTAACTATAGATCCATATCAAATTTACCCTTTCTTTCTAAAATACTTGAAAAAGTAGTCGCCAATCAGCTTCAGTCCCACCTTACGCATAACAATTTACTTGAGAAATTCTAGTGTGACTTCCACACTGGTCATAGTACAGAAACAGCATTAATGCATGTTGTAAACAACATTTTGATATCCTGTTATGAAGAAAACTCCACTGTATTATGTTTTTAAACTTAAGTGCAGTGTTTGACAGTATTGACCATTCTATATTGCTACAAAAGTTGGAAAATGACATTGGGCTCACAGGCACTGCCCTTGCCTAGTTTAGTTCTTATTTATCAAATCGATTCCAGTACATGCATAAATGTGCTAACAGTACTCCATCATTATACACAGTAGTGAGATATGGTGTCCGGCAAGGATCAGTACTGGGACCTTTACTGTTTTCACTTTACATGCTTTGACTGGGAATTATCACTAGAAAACATAATGTTAATTTTCACTTATATGCAGATGACACCCAGTTATACCTTTCTTTAAGACCTAATGAAGTTTCTCCGAGTTTGTCTTTAATTAGTTGTGTTAGCGAATTAAAGGAGTGGATGGATGAGAACTACAGATAAAACAAAGATGTTAATTATTAGAGGGAATGATGCTTATCATATCAGTATTTAGACATTATTTAATTCAATCTACACTTTATCTTTGACTCTAGTATGTCATTTAAAGGACACATTACAAAATTGTCCAAAACATGTTTCTTCCATTTTAAAAATGTTGGGATATTAAGGCATTTTCGAAATATGCGGGATACTGAGAAATTAATTCATGTGTTTATTTCTAGTATGACCGACTGCTGCAATGCGGTGTTCACTGGATGTTCAAATTGTTCTTTATACAGTTTCCAGTTACGTAATCCAAAATGCTGCTGCAAGAATTATTAGAAGAACAAGAAAATATGAACACATAACTCCAGTTCTGAATCCTTACACTGGCTCCCAGTTGAGTTTTACAGCAGATTTCTTACTTTTAACATATAAAGCCTTAAATGGCCACGGTCTGACTTACTTATCTGAATGTATCATTACTCACAAATTAGAACGCACATTAGGATCTCAAGATGCTGGTCTGCTTATGATTCCAAAGATTAATAAAACAACAGTAAGAGGTCAAACGTTTTAATTACAGGGCCCCTAAATTGTGAATGGTATGCTTGCTACTATTAGAGGTGCCCCTTCAGTCTCAGCTTTCAAGTTCCAGCCAAAGACTCACTTTGCATGCCCAGACTAGAGCTGCTGATTAACTGTACATACTGCATCTATGTTGTTTGTCATTAGCACTAAACATAAGTAATATGGTAGTTATAAATTATTACTAAACTTTACTTATTCTGTTTCTGTTCTCGGCACTCAAATGTGGCACTTATTGCCACTGCCCTACAGCATACCTCTCTGATGGAGGAACACTGAAATTGTCAGGTAGAAGGGTCTTTTCATTAGATTGGCTGGGAGAAGGTAGCTTGATGGCCAAGGTTTCCAGTACTCTGAACAAATCTGAATCATATTATGTCATATCATCTACTCTTGCATTTTGCTCTGTACTTGTAATATTACAATTATACTGAGGATTACTGTATTCTGCTTTGTGTATTGTATTGTATTGTATTGTATTTACCCCTCTTTTTTGACACCTACTGCATTCTCAACCTACCTGGAATTGGGTCTCCCTTTGATTTGTCTTTCCCAAGGTTTCTTCCATTTTTTCTCCCTACAAGAGTTTTTTCTTGTATTCTTAGAGAGTCAAGGCTGGAGGAGCTGTTAAAAGAAAAGGCCTGTTAAAGTCCATAGCAGCACTCCTTGTGTGATTTTGGGCTATACAAAAATCATTTGTATTGTATTGTAATACTGTCATATCCCTGAATTTACACATCTGCAGTGAACTGCAGGGAGTGATGGAGGGTGGCTCTTGACAGCATTTGCATAGCATGGGGGTGGAAAACGAACTGCTGGAGCATGAAAAAAAAATTCCATGCGTCATGTTATAGAAGTGACAGCATTATAGGCTATACTTAAAGTGATAGTGAACCATATGAAGGGACGATTTTGCAGAAAAGGTAAACTGATGCCATTTCTGATTGTGTGTGGTTAAAAAAGAAGTTTAGGTAACTTTGAAAAGAAGTATTACTGGTCTCTTGGGTGAAAGGCTAATCTTTCATCTATATATCTCATACAGAATCTCAATCTGTTCATAAGCAACATCAAGCTAGTCATAATTGTGACTGAGCTAAATAGACATGCAAAGGAACTTGTTCAGCAATGCACACTGAAACAAAATTCCAAAGTGCTCATTTGGTCTGATGTCAGTCGTGATGAGTCATTGGCTGCCTTTGCACTTACCTGTATGTACTCAAATCTTTTTTGAAAATAAAATCCTTCTGTTCATTTTACATACCTGAGTAGAATGTTGTTGACAAACCACAGACTGGACCTCATATAATCACCGAGTTGGTCATATCTCTGTGTACTGGCAGGTCAGGTGTATTAGTAGCTGAACAAAAATGCCAGCTGAAAACTGGTGAAAAACTAAACCTGCTGATGTGTTTATTTTCTGTATCTTTTGTTTTTCATATTTTTCTTAACAGCTAAGAATAGCTATTTGTGAAATTAAATAGGTGCCAGAATGATTTAAAATTTTCCAGCATCTTTCCTTCTCTGTCTCTTTCTCTCAAATAGTTGATGGATCAGACTTTTTTTGATATTTTACATGGTTTACTATGCTCTGATGGCTATCAAACATAACTCTAAGATTTGGCATTGATACTTTACCCCTCTCTCTATCACTCATAATCTGTTTTTGTAGTTTTTGCTGCTATCCAAACACTTATTACACACTCTACTTGCTGTTTTTGTGTAATGCCTGTTTAAGTTTAGGTGACTCATAAGCTCTGATATCACAAACTAGTTTTTCTGTGGTTCCCTCAGAATGTCTATGGGGAGTACTGGTCAATAGTTCAAGCCCAGGGCCTCCCTCCCTCCTAATTCTGCCTTTGTGCATAATGGAGCTGTCTATAAATTACAGACACCACCACGTTCTGTAGCAGTCAGAAAGGTTTTAAGGAAAAGGTTGCACAATCGTCCCGAAGTTACTGTAATGTCATAATGAATCCTACTACCTAAGCAGGCTGTAAATAGTATCAACCATAAGGTTGCTCAGCTGGTCAGATTTATATTATGTAATAGAAGGAGAACTTTGCAGCAAGGAAGTCCAGGAAGGTTAAAGTGTGAATAATAAAGTTCTCATTGTCATTTCAGTACTTAAACACAATGACTGAAGAGCTTTCACAACTGACATGTAACAAAACTTAAGTAATGTCAAATGTACATAACTAAAGAGATACTTGTGTTAATTCTTACATTCAAATATTTGCGCATTTTCTCCAAAGCACCCATTTAATACATTTATCACCAACACCTTGCATTAACTTAGCCGATGTGTTTTTTGCCATTCCCTATTGTATTAAACAAAGGCATCTGTTTTTTACATACAGTTTTTGTGCATTTACTTTTGTATGTGTTTTTGAGATGGCAATGGGTTAACAGGGTCTAAGGCTCCTCATTGACATTGAATGGCCCTGGGCAGAAGGTTTTTTCTATTCTGTATTCCTGTCTGTATAACGTTTAATTGGGCTAGAATTGCTCTATCAACACTATATTCAAATGTCCTGCTGCTTTTCAAATGATTAACATTCTGGTATTCATGCACCAGCTGCATTGCTGGCACGTGAGGAGGACATGCTGACGTTAACTTTGCAAATGAGAGAGGCTGCTGAGAATTGCCGAGAGTTTTTGGGCTTTCTGTGTTGTGTGAGTTAATTAAAATAAATACATTTTGCTCCTATAAACGTGGGCTTTGGTTGCCAGTAAGGAACTGTGCGGGAATTTTTTAAGCTTTTTTCTCTTTAGAAGGGTTTTTTGCTTTTTTTTCACCCGCAAAGGACCAAGAGTAGCTGGATGTTTGGAGGTGTGCTTGGAAAAGTTCCTTGTAATTGTATGTATACTTGTTTTTGTTATCTGTATTTGAACTAGTATTGAGGAGGCAGGATAGAAAGCAGCAGTAACTGATATCGGCATCTGTAAGTAAACAACCACATGTATCAATAAATAGTGTCACACACATGCACATGGTGGGCAGCTAAAGGGCCTGAATGAGAGTAATTCCATGCCAGACCAAAGGGTGGAGAAGTGCACTAATTCTTTCTCTCACTTTTCTGCAGATCAGTTTTGGGAAATTCCGCCTGGCCCCAATGACGTCACTTCCAGTTCCAGTCTTAATGATGCCACTTCTGGGACCAGCCCTACTGATAACATCACTTCCTCCGCTCTCCCTTAAAGCCAGCAAATCAGTTCTGTTTTGGATTCAAACCTGTACACAACTGTACACCATAGAAACCAATTTTGCAGCCAGGAAACAATATACAGGTGGCTGCCCTAAACATTTTTATGGCTCTTGCCTATTCATGTGACAATAGGTAATAAGTAACTAAAACACTGATTGCTTAGTTTAAAAAAAAAAAGCCACAGCTTTTTAAACTAGGGAATGGGGTGCAGGGAGTTTAGGACAAGCCAGATTTAGAACTACACATAGAGGAACAAACAACTGAAAATAAAAATGGGTAGTAATGTAAATTCTAACCCAGCATTTAAATAAAGAAGGGTTAACACATTAAAAGTAGCTGGCCTTAATGCTAGAAGTGTCAAAAATAAGACAAGTGAGTTGGAGCTGTATGTAGTAGAGCATAATTATGATATTATAGCAATAACGGAAACACAGCTAAATAAAAAAAGATGGGGATTGGTGTAACATAGAGGATACACATTTTTAGGAAGGATAGACAGAACAGAAAAGGAGGTAGAGTTCCTGTTTATGTCAAACAGAATTTAAATGCAAGTCATCTTCAGTTGGATGATGAACCCCATCTTAGTGAGGACATGTGCCTTTGCCTTGAAAGCATTAGGGAAAGAGGTCTTATTTTAGGAGTGTGTTATAGACCACCCAATGCAGACAACACACATCTTTCTAGTAATATCAAAAAGACAAGTTTAAAAGGGGATATTATAGTCAAGGGGAACTTTATCCAAATATTAACTGGAATAACCTTGCAAATGGAGGAGCACAAGAGCAGGGGTTTATAGAAGTAAACAGTGACTGTTTTTTAACACAATATGTTAAAGCACCAACGCAGGGTGAAGCTTGTCTGCATTTAGTGTTTTGTAATAAACAAGATAAAATTGAGGGTGTAGAGGTGATTGAACCACTAGGATCAAGTGACCATAATAATAATAATAATTCATTACATTTATATAATATAATATAGTTCTCAGTATTCTGTAAGAGTGCGGATGTTAAGTTCAACTTTGGTAGGGCAAAGTCTAAGGACGATAGACTGGGATAAGCTTTTAAGTGTGGAGACAAGCTAAGTAACAAACTATGTTATGTTTTCAGATGATACCAAGACAGGTGGATTAGCAGATAATTTGGAATCTGTTAAATCATTAAAAAATGACTTGAGCAGCATACAGGCTTAGGCAGATTTGTGACAGATGGCATTTAATGTCAGTGAATGTAAAGTATTGCACATAAGAATTAAAAAGTTTAGGTGTGAATACACAGTGGGAGGCCTGGGAGTACACCTTATGAGAAGGATTTAGGAGTCGTAGTGAACTCTACACTATCAACTTCCCAACAGTGTTCAGAAGCCATTAAGAAGGCAAACAGAATGTTAGGGTGTATAGCACGATGTGTGGAGTACAAGTCCAAGGAGGGTTACGCTCAACCTTTATAACACACTGGTGAGGCCTCAGCTTGAGTACTGTTTGCAGTTTTGGTTTCCTGGCTACAAAAAGGACATAGCAGCACTAGAAAAGGTCCAGAGCAGAGTGACTAGGCTGATTCCAGGGCTAAAGGGGATGAATTATGAAGAAAAATTAAAAGAGCTGAGCTTTTTTAGTATAAGCAAAAGAATATAAGTAGTGACATGACTGAAGTGTTTAAGATTATGAAGGAAATTAGTCCATTGGATCGAGACTGTTATTTTAAAAATGAGTTCATCAAGAACACAGGGACACAGTTGGAAACTTGTTAAGGGTACATTTTGTACAAACCTTAGGAAGTTTTTCTTTACACAGTGAACCACAGACACTTGGAATAAGCGCCAAAGTAATGTGGTAGACAGTAAGACTTTAGGAACTTTCAAAACTCAACTTGATGTTTTTTTAGAAGAATTAAGTGGATAGGACTGGAGAGTTTTGCTAGGCTGAATGGCCTGTTTCCGTCTAGATCATTCTAATATTTAAATGTTTTACAGTACTTCTTTGTGCATTATTTGTGTATTCAAAGTCATATAATGTAATGCCAAAGTTATATCAGTTGCTGGTTGTTGCCTCTGAAGTTGTCTAATTACAAAACTAGTATTCCCAGAAAAAGACAGATAACATATGCTTTAGTTTAAATGTTTCACCTCATTCAGCTTTTCTCTCTTAAACCCTTTGAATTCTTGGTATTAGTTCTGTGACTACTCACTGGACATTATCTTGCACTGTCATGCCTTTGTGAAACTGACCACAGACAGGAAGTCAGATTGTTAAAAGTCATACACAGATAAGGTCAATCTTGAATACTACTGGTTGAATTACAAACTCTTGATATGCTGATTGTTCAAATTACAAACAAGTAGTTGCTGTCAATAATTCAAAGTAGTTGAAACGTCTGTCTATTTTAGTAACTAACAAGTCACAGTTGCAGTAAACTAAAAAGTGTAAGCAGCATATACTGTGTGGAGGATTGACGGCTTTTTACTCCGGCCCTCACCCCCAGGCCACCAGGAGGAGCTCTCCCAGCAGCGTGGACATGCCCCGAGTTCCAGCAGGGCCTCATGGACTATGTAGTTTTTATACACAACCCTGCTGGATACCTTGGGGGCCACCGGGAGTCGCTGTAGGGGGGCTCGTGGACTCTTATGTGCCCTATAACCCGGGAGTACGTCACGGTCACGTGACAGGAAGGAGCGACGTGCTCCCGGGTTGAAGAAAAGGACTGTTTACCCTGACCCGGAAGGAAAAAGGAACTGTGGACTGTTGGACAGGAACACCTCTGGGTTAGGGTGTATAAAAGGACTGTGGGAAAGCCCAGACACTGAGCTGAGCTGGGTGGAAGGAGGGCAACGCGTCTGGGAGTGTGGAGGATTATTGTATTGTTATTATTGATTTATTATTGAGTATTGTGGAGAGGAGGGTGCTTTGTGCACTTTATTATTATAATAAATATTCATATTTGGACTTTTACCTGGTGTCTGACGTGTAGTCTGAGTGTTCAAGGGGTCACGGAGACCTAAAACCATCACAACTGTAAGTCATAAAAATGTACATAAACATTTGTACAATTTTCTTCATGTGTATCTAGGTTGTAAATGAAGTAAACATGGAACACTGTGGTCCTGTGTACTTTATATCTGCATTTGTGGGACCCACAGTTGTTTAGGACTTTGAATTCACATGTTAAGTATTCAGTGTTGTTTTGTTTTCTTTAAGAAGTTGCAAGTGATATTGTGACCACATGATAATCTTGTAGTTCCTTCAAGTAACCTTACAATTGCATCCTTCCTACATATTCTAGGTAGAAGAGCCAGCCATCAGACACCCCTGCTGCTCTCCTCACTGAGGTCACTTCTGGCAGGTACAGCTCATATCAGTTCTGCAAACATTTCTATTGTAGTATAAGATGACATTTTTGTGAATGGTGTCTCCAGGATGGATGTCATATTTGCATTGTTATTTAGGTAAAATTATACTTTGCATTGTTACTGCCCCAAGAAACTCCTTAACCCTCATTCAAAAAGAACTGATGAGCCTTGACGGCAGTGGCGTAGCTGGAGTTCGTGCCACTCGGGGTGGGCGGGGCTTCAATTTGCCACCCTCCAACGTATCTGAATATGTTAACCTATTTAAATAGAAAATTAAAATGACGTATGGAGAAAAATTAAGATACATTTTGCATATATTTATTTATCCATATTACTAACCGAGAATGCTAAACCGGATGATGGACGCAGGCACATCCGGCAATGGGCTGTAGCTGCAAAAAGACGTACTGCGCAGGCGCAAAAAGAGTCCGCGAGGGTCGGCTGAGGAGCCGAGAAAGGCGGATAGAAGAGGGCGAGAGAGGCAGGAGGAGGGGCCGCGAGAGGCGGACAAGACCACAGAAAAAAGGAGTGAGCACAGGAAAAATTGAGAAATGAGGCGCAAAGAGCACCGAAAAAAGGAAACGGCACATAAAAAAGTATTCAAACGCAAGCAAAGCACGAAACACATTGCACACGAAACTAGACCCAAAAAAAAAAAAAAAAAAGAGGCTCGCGCACAACAGCAAGGCACCCCCCCCCCCCTACAGGCACCGGACGGGACACACACCAAGAGGGGGATTCAACAAGACACAGGAACACAAAACCACCCCACAGACCCTACAAGCAAGGGACGGGACACACACAAAGGGGGGGATTCAACAAGACACAGGAACACAAAAAGAAAGAAGACGCTCGCGCGACAACAATCCTCAACCCCCCCCCCACCACACACACACACACACATCCATAAGAAGTGACACCCAAAGCCACATATTCTAAAGTGAACATCAACACCTTCACACTAGACAGCATAGGTGTCAGCATTGGTGGATCTCCTTACAATAAAGCACTATTAACCGTTCAACTGCAGAAAAGGAAACATATTAACAGTGACTGCGATCCTTCTTATTACTTATCCATATTTCGCATGCTGAGAAAGAAACAAGTCATGAATACACGGTCACGGGTACAAAACGAAAAGGAAAGGATAACAGGAACAAACACACGAACACGAAAGAAACAACAAAATAGACGGCTATGCAGCATGGGTGGATCTCATTACAATAAGGCACTATTAACCGTTCAACCGCAGAAAAGGCTCCATATTAACAGTGAGTGCAATTCTCCTTATTACTTATCCATATTTCTAAAAGAAAAAATGTCTCGACTCCAAAAACGCAAAGCTCAACTAAAGCTTCTAACTAACGATGTACCTAAAAGTAAAAACTTTATGAACTGCATTAGATCCTACAATAGTTCATTTGCTTTTGCATATACCGGAGTAAATATCAGGCCACCAAAAGGCAATGGCCCATACTACTTTCGCATATGTGCACAAATACTGCATCGCATTGGAACAGTGCACCCTGAAACAAATCAACAACGCAAATATGCACAAATCTACATCCTAGATCCACATGACGCAATCTATCAATCAAAGTGCTGCATCGCAACAGTCACGGATTCAAAACGAAACACCTCCCGTCTCAGACATACGTTAATGGCAGCGAAGGCTACAACGGGCTTCTCACACAGCACAGGCAAATCGATTACAGCTCCAAAACAACACGTCCCAAATACTACACATGCAACAACGCGCCTCTCAAACGGCACAAGAAAAACATACACCAGTAAAATTCATTCGGATTAATGAATGTCATTTGCAATCATTGTCATTCAGTTCACTTCCCTGAAGAAACAACTGGAAATACAAGTTATACATTTACACGTTGTTGTCAAAAGGGTCAAATTAGACTGCCTTCTTTACATTCATATACTGAATATCTACAGAAGCTTATAACTGACGATGTACCTGAAAGTGAAATCTTTATCAACTGCATTAGATCCTACAAATCGGTATCCACTATGAACATTAACGGTGGGCACTGCACGTGACATCCGTCTTGAAAAAATGTTAATTATTGATGAATGTACAATGGCATGAAGTCACTTACTCAACACCATTCATAAACTTCTACAAACGTTTATGAATAATAATATTCGATTTGAAGGAAAGGTACTTTTATGAGGAGGAGATTTTAGACAGTGATTAGCTATTCTTCCAGATGCCATGCACTCAGCTATTGTTCAGTGCACCTTAAAATACGCAGACAATTGGCATCGCTTTCAAAAGATACAGTTAGTAAAAAAGATACGATGTCCAGAACCAGATCATAACAATTGCTTATTACAACTGAGAGATGGTACACTCACCAATACAGATGGACTTCAGGCACATATTATTACAATTCCTCAAGCCTTTATCTGCAACGACTTAGTTACAGAGAGATTTGGAACAGCAATCTCATTAGACCAAATGCCCCTTTTAACACAACGCACTATATTATGTCCAAAAAATATTAATATGGAAAACATTAATACCCAAGTCATTCCATTACTTCCTGGAGAGACACAACTCTTTCTAAGCTCTGACAAACTTGACTCTGATCACAACAATAACCATCTTAAATGACCTTACAAGTTCTGAGCTGGAATTACCTTTTACACTTAAATGGCGTGTACAAAGAAATTTTCAAATAAACCTTTACACTGTGCCACACACTTTATTGTTTGCTTTCTATTTGCATCATCTACACCGTCACACTATTCTATATCTCATTCATACATCACACTCTTTGTCATTCCCAACACCAGGGGTTGGCGAGCGAAGCGAGCAGGGGGCGGAGCCCCCTAGTATATAGAGAAACAGCAATATTTTTTCACATATAATTATTTATAAGCATCAACTAGACAAGAATATAGTACAGTGCCTTTAATATGTGTACACTTAATTTTTATTTCTTTCTTGCTGTTGTGTCATTATTACCAAATAATTGTTGTCAAAATATTTTGGTAATTGATGTTTGAGAATTTTTCATTAATTGTTATATTTGATGGAAAATCTAAAGTTTGAATAAAACACAAGACCGAATAAACAAAGTGTATCACCAATGTTGTGCGCATGTTGTTTGAAACTGAGTGACATGAGGTTCAAAATTTAAGTCATTTAATTATACATTTAGTAGGTTCCCTTTAGCTTTTGGGTTGCTCATATGTAATTCTGAGTGAAGATTAGCCAGCAGAAATTGATATTACTATGTAAAACTGATTCATATAAATTCAGAATCTAAAAACCTAAGATATCATACTTAGTGTTTAAGTACAATGCAATTCATAATTTTAAAAATAATAAATTAAAAATACAAATCAAAGGAGGTTGTGCTCAAGCTTTATAACACACTAGTTAGACCTCATCTGGAGTACTGTGTTGAGGTTTGTTCTCAGGCTACAAAAAAGGCATAGAAGCGCTAGAAAAAGTTCAAAGAATAGTGTCTAGGCTGATTCCAGGACTGCAGAGGATGAGGTATGAAGAAAGATTCAAAGAGTTGAGTCTTTTCAATTTATGCACAAGAAGATTAAGAGGAGACATGACTGAAGTGTTTAAAGTTATTAAAGAAATTAATACTGTACACCGACACTGTTACATTAAAATTAGTTCAGCAAGAACACATAGTCATAGTTGGAGGCTTTTTAAAGGTATAGTTCCCATAAACATTAGGAAATTTTTCTTCAAACAGAGAACCATAGACTCATGGAATAAGTTGCCAAGTAGTGTGGTAGACAATAGGACTTTATGGACCATCAATACTAGAACTGATGTTATTTGATGTTATTATATTAATTGGATAGGAATGACAAGCTTTGTTGGGCTGGAAAGCCTGTTCTCATCTAGATTGTTCTAGTATTCTAAATTTCAGATATCCAAATTTGCATTATATAGTCTTACATATATTTGGACAACTGTGATATTACTTCACTCAAGAATGTTAACAGTTGGGAACACAGTATATTGTTTGGATCCCTTCACATTATTCAGTTTGAAGTTGCTTTGTTTTTTGTGTTTTTTAAATCAGTATCTTTCTGTACGTGTATTTAGATATGCATATTTTGCCTGTCTTCAGGTTGCAGCATTATGGCCTTTACTCATTGAAAAGTGCTGAATTGAATCATATAATCTATGAATATGATGGATGATAATGAGTCAAAGAAATGAAATAGCTTGTTTACAGGTATGTAAGTAGTCAATAGATTTAATCTACTCACCATTACAATTATTGACCAAACCAGAGTATAAATCCTGACTAAGGCTCATCTTCCCAGATAATACAGCTGCTAGTTATAACTTTACCTTTTGTGGTGTGTCCAAACAAATAAGCAGAGCATAGTCAAACAACTAGCTGAAATATTGGATTTTTAAAATGTTTTCTACTTCCTACTTACTTCATAATCCCACCTCCACGTTGAATGCATCTGTCACCCCTACCACAGACCTCACCATTGTCACACTTTCCTCATACATAACCTGTACACGTTTTATACACTTGTCTGCCACTCCCGACTTCTTGATACAATAGCACAATTCCTCTCGAGGTATCCTGTCATACGCTTTCTCCAGATCCACAAAGACACAATGCAACTCATTCTGGCCTTCTCTATACTTCTCCATCAACACCCTCAGAGCAAGCATCGTGTCTGTGGTGCTCTTTCCTGGAATTAAACCGTAATGCTGCTCACTAATCATCACCTCCCTTCTTCACTGAGCTTCCACTACTCTTTCCTATAACTTCATGCTGTGGCTCACCAATTTTATCCCTCTGTAGTTACTACAGCTCTGCACATCCCCCCTTATTCTTAAACATTGGTACCAGTACACTTCTTCTCCTCAGGCATCCTTTCACTTTCCAAGATTCCATTAAGCAATCTGGTTAAAAACTCCACTGCCATCACCTAAACAACTCCATGCTTCTACAAGTATGTCATCTGGACCAACAGCCTTTCTATTCTTCATTCTCTTCAGCTGGCCTGCCTTACTTCTTGATAATCCACTGAACTTCAAAGGAATGCAACAGATACAGCATTTATTTATAATATATAATATTATATATATAATATATAATAATATATAATTGTTCCTTTCATACATTGGACAAAAAATATTTACATTAAAAAGGAGTAATAGTAATAATAGTACTTACTCAAAATAAATTGTAGAGGCGGCCTGCTGCATTACCCCTGGAATGCCGTAGTGAACGTTGCTTATTTTTAAGCTTTTCTGACATTTTCATTTTGCCATCAAAAACATACTTCTCGTGTGCCTTTTGCGGCATATTTACTTTAATAAAGTTTTAGTTGGAGCCTTTTTGACCAGCAGTTCTTGTCCCCGCCTATGATTTGTTGGTATGTCGTAGATGTGCGCTTCTGACACGCGTGAGGACAGCAGCTGCTGGCAGGAGAGCGGAAAGTGTCTGAGAATGAAATGTCAAGGCACAGAAACGAAGAACCGAGCAAGTCACTGATCATTCGGAAGTAGAAACCATGAAATACATGTTGATGGTTCTGAAAGTGGTCGTTGACTTTATGGCACCTTAATTTTGAGAAATCTCCCTGTAATACCACTGAATTTTTTTTCAGCCGGATTTTCAGAAAAAAAAGTTAAGGTATCTTAAAATAGCTTTTGGGAAAATCCATTGTTTTGCTACCAAATGCTGGCAGGACCGTCTTTTTAATTTTATATATTTGGAGACTGTTGGTTTCCTCCAGGGACTTCAGTTTCCACCCTTAGTCCAAAGGCACTGATTTAGAAGTTGGAAAAAATCGGTCTTGCAAATGGATGGAAAACGGATGTGTGGAGTAATAATGGCGAAGTAACCTTGTATTCGCTTTTATCTCATCCGTATAATTAATTTAGGCCCTGTACATTCATTACTGATATTTTCTATTAGAGGAAACAATGCTAAGTCGCGGCAGGATATTTCCCCCGGCTGGACGCCCTCGGATAGTCTCACAATGAGAGAGCTTACTGCCGTGTGGTACGGAAGTTCTGAACCGCACAGAGAAAAAAGTATGGGATAACCCATATCTCTTTATTTTTACGTTTGTTCGAGATATTTTCACGTACGTATGAGATAAAGTTAGATTAAAAATTACAAAAGTGCGATTCGGGCCTACCTAATTACGCCTTTACTAAGGACACGGCGCTTCAGTTTGATGTCACTTCCATCTCGTGTAGCGCGGTGATATAAAAAGCAGACGGGTGGCTTTTATCTAGTAAAGGCGGGTGGGATGTTTGGAGATGGGTCTAACTGCAGCCTGCGACACTTATGACGTGTCAGGTAATGCCCACAACGTCAGTCACGAAATGCCATTCGCATGTCCCGTTAAACTGTGATTAAGATTAGGGTTGTGGGAGTGTTATTCGACCCAAAGGATTTATGTGTTTTATGTTTACCCCAAAGGGAATATGGTGCATTTTGTTCTTCCTGGGAAGCAATTTGGTGCGTACAATTCACTATCGCGTGCCCACCACTTACCATGTCCTGCGCACCAGGTACTTTAATGTCGCACCAGCTAATACTGTGTGTGCTCCACATACTGTACATTCAGATGAGCACCAAATACCATCACGTGCTACTGTACATCATTTTCTGGAAACAGGACATATCACTGAACAGTTTCATGGTGTCCTGAGAGATCACCTTACTGAAAAGTTCACCTTTCTTTATTTTTCAGATGGGCAGAGGTAAGCTGATCTTTTGTGTTGGCCCATTTTGTGTCACATTATTGTTTGGCTGCTAATCTTTTATAAACTTGCCAAAATCCATTTCTGCGGAATGTAACTGTGTGAGGAAAACATCAAACTGTTCAGTGATTTGTCCTGTTTCCAAAAATAATGCACGTGATGGTATTTGGTGCTCATCTGAATGTATGCGGCGCACTCGCAGTATTAGTTGGTGCGAGGTGCGCAGGCTTTGGTAAGTGGTGGGCACGAGACAGTAAATTGTTCACACCCAATTGCTTCCCAGGAAGAAAAAATACACCAGGGCCTCTCTCTGGGCTCCGTACGAGTGTGCAGACGTACCTATCCCCTTTGAGTCAGACATTCCTCTCACAACCCTAATCTTAACCATAATGTAACGGGGCATTCGATGGGCATTTACTGACTGTCGTTGTGGGCATTATTGCAGACTGCAGTTCGACACATCTCCAACCATCCCACACACCTTTAAAAAATAAAAGACTACCCGTCTGCTTTTTATATCACCGCGCTACAAGAGCTGGATGTGACATCAGACCGAAGCGCGTAGCATTGGTAAAGGTGTAAGGTAGCCCTGAAGCGCATTTTTGTATTTTTTAAAATCTAACTTTATTTTGTACCTACGTGAAAGTATCACATACGTACGTGAAAGAATCCCGTACGTACGAAATATTTTCACGTACGTACGAGATAAGGGCTATCCCATATTTTTTTCACTGTATGGTAGAGCTACCGCGGTTTTCCTACAGCCATCAAATTTATATTAAAGTATTTATACAAACCGGTTATCCCACCCTTAGCGTATAATGGAAAAGGCAACATGCCGCCAGTTAACTTAACACGTACTCTTCGAATAAGGAGGAAAAAGTACTCGGAAATATATATCACTGAATACGACCGTTACTTACTAGGATTTAGGCCTATATAACGTTAGGTGCACTGTATTATATACAGTGGTGTGAAAAACTATTTGCCCCCTTCCTGATTTCTTATTCTTTTGCATGTTTGTCACACAAAATGTTTCTGATCATCAAACACATTTAACCATTAGTCAAATATAACACAAGTAAACACAAAATGCAGTTTTTAAATGATGGTGTTTATTATTTAGGGAGAAAAAAAATCCAAACCTACATGGCCCTGTGTGAAAAAGTAATTGCCCCCTTGTTAAAAAATAACCTAACTGTGGTGTATCACACCTGAGTTCAATTTCCGTAGCCACCCCCAGGCCTGATTACTGCCACACCTGTTTCAATCAAGAAATCACTTAAATAGGAGCTGCCTGACACAGAGAAGTAGACCAAAAGCACCTCAAAAGCTAGACATCATGCCAAGATCCAAAGAAATTCAGGAACAAATGAGAACAGAAGTAATTGAGATCTATCAGTCTGGTAAAGGTTATAAAGCCATTTCTAAAGCTTTGGGACTCCAGCGAACCACAGTGAGAGCCATTATCCACAAATGGCAAAAACATGGAACAGTGGTGAACCTTCCCAGGAGTGGCCGGCCGACCAAAATTACCCCAAGAGCGCAGAGACGACTCATCCGAGAGGTCACAAAAGACCCCAGGACAACGTCTAAAGAACTGCAGGCCTCACTTGCCTCAATTAAGGTCAGTGTTCACGACTCCACCATAAGAAAGAGACTGGGCAAAAACGGCCTGCATGGCAGATTTCCAAGACGCAAACCACTGTTAAGCAAAAAGAACATTAGGGCTCGTCTCAATTTTGCTAAGAAACATCTCAATGATTGCCAAGACTTTTGGGAAAATACCTTGTGGACGGATGAGTCAAAAGTTGAACTTTTTGGAAGGCAAATGTCCCGTTACATCTGGCGTAAAAGGAACACAGCATTTCAGAAAAAGAACATCATACCAACAGTAAAATATGGTGGTGGTAGTGTGATGGTCTGGGGTTGTTTTGCTGCTTCAGGACCTGGAAGGCTTGCTGTGATAGATGGAACCATGAATTCTACTGTCTACCAAAAAATCCTGAAGGAGAATGTCCGGCCATCTGTTCGTCAACTCAAGCTGAAGCGATCTTGGGTGCTGCAACAGGACAATGACCCAAAACACACCAGCAAATCCACCTCTGAATGGCTGAAGAAAAACAAAATGAAGACTTTGGAGTGGCCTAGTCAAAGTCCTGACCTGAATCCAATTGAGATGCTATGGCATGACCTTAAAAAGGCGGTTCATGCTAGAAAACCCTCAAATAAAGCTGAATTACAACAATTTTGCAAAGATGAGTGGGCCAAAATTCCTCCAGAGCGCTGTAAAAGACTCATTGCAAGTTATCGCAAACGCTTGATTGCAGTTATTGCTGCTAAGGGTGGCCCAACCAGTTATTAGGTTCAGGGGGCAATTACTTTTTCACACAGGGCCATGTAGGTTTGGATTTTTTTTTCTCCCTAAATAATAAAAACCACCATTTACAAACTGCATTTTGTGTTTACTTGTGTTATATTTGACTAATGGTTAAATGTGTTTGATGATCAGAAACATTTTGTGTGACAAACATGCAAAAGAATAAGAAATCAGGAAGGGGGCAAATAGTTTTTCACACCACTGTAGGTCTAATTTTATATGACATCTTAGGCAGAGACGGGGCAATACTTTTGAACTAAGCTCGTTAGTGAAACCCCAACATGACACGCACATTCCAGGGATTTATTTAGCAACATTTAGCACTTGCAACATTTAGCGACGGTAGAATTGCTTTGAGTCTTAAGGCTGAACAAAGGTGTTAAATTAGCATCGCCTGCACTGGCAAATTGTGATAGTCCACTGAAACTTGTCGTTTTCGTCACTCGAGGCAAGTTCCTCATTCTGTCATTATTAAAGTTTTCATCATGCAACCGTCGAAATGTTTTGCATGAATTTCGTTTTCTTCATTTGACGATTGGACTCCCTCCGCCTACATTGTTCTCCTTGGTACTCTTTGTCATTGTAATGTTGACCCAGGTGTACTTTGTCAGGTGGCTTCAAGCAAACAAATGATTGAGCGGAATCCAAGTTGAAGTAGAGAGAGTTCTTTCTCGCTGTTTTTGAGATGTGCTGCCATTTTCTTGCAGAAGAGCAAGCAAGACATCAAGTGATGTGATGTACGTACGCAATCAATATGCACTTTTGAACCTGCATTCTGTAAAGCATGTACAGTATTACTTACATGAGGCGGCCCGGGGCGGACTTACCCTCCTCCCTGGAGGCTCCGCCTCTCCTCTCATACGTCACATATTCGTTTTCATTACCCTTGTGTCAATCCATTCAACATACATCTTTGATAAAGAATCTAAAAAGGTCTTCCTGTGTTTTAGAGACTTCGTGAGGAGTACGCCTTTCATCTAAACTGTAAAAATCTGTTTCAACCTTAAACAACTATTTCCTATTAACAAAAAAAAAAGAAAAAACTTCAATCGTATTAACTTTTTTTTTGCACGCAGTAAAACACACTTTAAAAATCAGATGAACAAAAACAAATTATATATTAATCAACACAGAGGTCAACATTCATCATAATTCTTTGATAGTGAAGTGTAGGCTTCATATATCACAGGTTTACAAGTTAATTTATATGCTATAATTATTGTTATCTTTCCCAGAATTTTAATAGTAAAATCACAATAGGCGGCACGGTGGCGCAGTGGGTAGCGCTGCTGCCTCGCAGTTGGGAGACCTGGGGACCTGGGTTCGCTTCCCGGGTGTTGCATGTTCTCCCCGTGTCTGCGTGGGTTTCCTCCGGGCGCTCCGGTTTCCTCCCACAGTCCAAAGACATGCCGGTTAGGTGGATTGGTGATTCTAAATTGGCCCTAGTGTGTGCTTGGTGTGTGGGTGTGTTTGTGTGTGTCCTGCGGTGGGTTGGCACCCTGCCCAGGATTGGTTCCCTGCCTTGTGCCCTGTGTTGGCTGGGATTGGCTCCAGCAGACCCCCGTGACCCTGTGTTCGGATTCAGCGGGTTGGATAATGGATGGATGGAAATCACAATATGCAAGCTTTCGAGGCAACTTGGACCCCTGTAAGCTTTTTAGTTAGCCAATAAAAGGTGTCATTTTGCTTAACTTCTCATCACATCCATAATGGATAACAGGGTACAACACCCTAGTACAATAGTAAAGTCAAAATACTTGGTGAATGCACTCCTTTGCCCTGAAAGACTGTATTTCCTATGTGTTTGCACGGAGGCTAAAGGTGCTCGCTGACTTGTGCCGCTATGCATGGAAGCTGGGCCCTATATTAGTTTGGCTATTCAAATGTGACTCTTGCTGCATGCCCTGTGAAGGGTCCTGTGTGAAAGTCTTCAGCTTAAAATATGCAAAGTACTATTTTTAAAGTTAAATTTTGTTTTATTAGTTTCATAACAAACTATTTTTTCTCATTTTATTGCTATCTAAAATTGAATTTGAAGCTGCATATTGAATATGGGGTTCAACTCAGTTCAGGTAAGACAGTGGATATACAGCATGTGTGAGTAGCCGGTTCAGTGTGAACTTGTTTACTATACATTTAATTTCTCCAACTGTATTTAAAATAGATTTAATCATAATACATATATTCATTTCAATTGTGCTGTTTGAAAAGTGAAATATAAAAAAATATGCCAAGCAAATTTGATTAACATTATATGCTACAAAAATATATGTTTTTAAAATGCAAGATATACTGCGAATGGCATTTTTACATATACATTAAACGATCCTTCACACTAAATCAGGAAAATTAACAGAGGCGAATATTTCAGAGGCAGAGCGAGAGCTCCGCTGAAGACGTCTACAATTGCGGTCGAGTGACCTACATACATTTATGCCGTCCAGTCTCGAGGACATGGGGAACTTGTGAGATCTGTGGGCAGTAACAAAACCGAAGCAGCCCAGTCAAATTGTGTTTCTTTATTTTTTCCATTAGTACGTCGCTCAGACCATAATGGTTAAAGCTGAAAGACAAATGTGTGAGAGAGGTTCAGACGTTTATCAAACTGTGGGTTTTACATCCCCACCTTCTGAAGGAAACCAGAGACACTTTACATCATTATGAACTTTCCATTAAAAAAAGAGTATTATTTTAATGTAACAACTGAGCGAGCATGGCTTTTTAAGTATCATTTATATTTATTATTGAAGAAAATCCATGCTAATCGCATTATCAGCCAAAAGGAAAGAAAGAAAGAAAAATACTGTCACTGATGGGTTGTGCAATTTTCTTTTTGCTTCTTAATGCTATTTTATCACAAGTTTGTGCTTCGAGAATATTTTTTTCTCCTTTAATAGTCTCTTTAAACATTCAGAGAGGCATATTCAGTCTGGAGAAAGAAAGAAAAAAAATGTATCACCAAACAAACAAAAATTATCACCAAACATCACCTGTGCTTATTTTATTTTAATATTGGTTTAATTTGTCCAGTGATGTTGAGATTTGTTTTAAACATCCATCCATCCATTATCCAACCCGCTATATCCTAAGGGTCACGGGGGTCTGCTGGAGCCAATCCCAGCCAACACAGGGCACAAGGCAGGAAACAAGCCCCGGGCAGGGCGCACACACACACACACACACACACACACACACCAAGCACACACTAGGGACAATTTAGAATCGCCAGTCCACCTAACCTGCATGTCTTTGGACTGTGGGAGGAAACCGGAGCGCCTGGAGGAAACCCACGCACACACGGAGAGAACATGCAAACTCCACGCAGGGAGGACCCGGGAAGCGAATCCAGGTCTCCTAACGCTACCACTGTGCCACCGTGCCGCCCTGTTTTAAACATCTCATTAATAATAATAATATTAATAATACATTTTTATATAGCGCCTTGGGCGGCACGGTGGCGCAGTGGGTAGTGCTGCTGCCTCGCAGTTGGGAGACCTGGGGACCCGGGTTCGCTTCCCAGGCCCTCCCTGCGTGGAGTTTGCATGTTCTCCCCGTGTCTGCGTGGGTTTCCTCCGGGCACTAGTGTATGCTTGGTGTGTGGGTGTGTTTGTGTGTGTGTCCTGCGGTGGGTTGGCGCCCTGCCCGGGATTGGTTCCTGTGTTGGCTGGGATTGGCTCCAGCAGACCCCCGTGACCCTGTGTTCGGATTCAGCGGGTTGGAAAATGGATGGATGGATATAACGCCTTTCCCATGCTCAAGTTGCTTCACAGAGTATCTGACACAACAAATATATCTAACATTAGATACAAATAATGTCAGCATACAACACTAAAAACAGATCAATACAGGATATACAAATCATTAAATAGAATAAAAGAAAAAATACTAAATTCAATAATATAAGAAAACCACGTACAAATAACAATTTTTTTGACATAACACATATACAAGTTACCCTGAGCATCTGGACAAAGAGGTAAACTGAAAGAACAGTTAGAATGTTAGGTTAAGTTTAACGTGTTCACGAACAAAGGAGTTTTAAGTTGTTTTTTAAAAGAATGTATTGAGTCAGTATGTATTGAATGTATTGAATTCAGGGAGGTAAAGCAAAACTGTAGGCGCTATATAGCTGAAGGCTGTGTTAATCACAGAGTTCAGGTTAGTGTGGGGCACAAAAAGATTGCCAGAAACAGAGGACCTTAGTGGGCGAGCAGGACTATAGTGATGGAGAAGGTCACTGATGTAGTCTGGTACGAGTCTATTTAAAGCTTGATAGGTTAATAACAGAATTTTATATTCAGTCTTGTAAAGACACAGGAAGGCAGTAGAGGTGCAGCAGGTTGGGTGTGCTGTCCTTGCTGCTACGGGTCTGTGTAAGGACTCTTGCAGCAGAGTTTTGAATGAACTGAATCTGTGATAGAAGATAAATGAGCATGTAGATTAGTTCCTCCACCTCGATGCCAAAAATAAATCCGTTCAAAGGCAACCACCCATTAGGGCATTCTGATCTAACAACCACCATTGAATCGACAAGTTCCCCAGCCACAGTGAAGCCACCACCCTGCGACCAGACATAGTCCTGGTGTCTGAATTCACCAAGCAAGTGTTTCTTCTAGAGCTAACAGTCCAGTGGGAAAATTGTTTGGATGAAGCTTTGAAAGAAAGGTCTCCAGCATGTGTCAGGGGTCAGGATGGAGAGCTAGGTGTCTTCTAGTATAGGTCGTGTGCATGGGATTTCCAGTCCATTATTTGGTCAGAGCCTTTAGCAGTTTGGGCATCAAAGGAGAGAGGAAGTGGAGAGCCATGCACGGTTCCATCAAAGCGGCAGAGAGAGCCTCAAGAGGGCTACCGACTTTATGGACAAATTGTTTAAAGCGTACCTTTAGCTTGTAATTATTTAAAAATGGCACAGCATTGTGCATGAACAATTAAATCGTGCTAATTTACATGTTTACTATACATTTTCAAACATATAAGCATTACTTAAAGGTAATGTTTTTAATATAGGAACTAAATTCATCTCGGATCACAGCTGATGGGCGTAAAGTGTTGATTTGTGTTGTTTTATCAAAGCGATGATTTTTAAAAAAAAATAGTAATATGTATTTTTATTTTTTTATATTTAACCCTTTATGTTGAATGAGTTAAATTGTTTTTACCGTTTAAACGATATAGCACGTTGTGGTGTTTTTTCGGTTTCGGGGATTTATTTTAATTAGTTTAATTATTACTATTATTATTATTATCTTTTATTGATCAAATTAATCTAACTATCTTGATAAATAAAGTAAATCAGCAAGTTGGCGTGATAGCCGGAAATTGGTCAGTTTCTTCAGAGCACCGTTTTTCTGATAGATGGCATTTATTTTTCTACTGTTTTCATAGAACAGAAAACACCAAAGTGAATCTGCTCTGTCCGGTTTTAGAAGATGTAATATGCTAAATCACATGGACCTATAATTCTTTATGCATTCATTATTGTACAAATTAAAAGTCAACATCTTTCCAAAAAGATATTTCCAGCACGTGTTATGTTTTGAAATTGCAAATATTAGAAATTGAATTAATCAATTAATATTTCTAATTTGTTAATTTGAATCTAAGGCAGGTTGTTTTCAAAGTGCCTCTCTATTGGTAGACGGTATTAAAATACGGGAATCTGAAGTAAAATGAACTGTAAGGGCCGAGAGCAAAAACATTGCAAATAGTTCACATACTGCCATTTAATAGCTATAGATGTCAGTAATATATGTAATTATTTCATTTTGACTTATGCATTTTTTTTATTCTGACGGATTTTTTTATTTTTTTATTGTCGTGCAGTTTGTGCTCATATTTCAGCTTCTTCTATGTCTTCATCGCCTATGTTTGGTTTTAAAAAATGTCTGTGGCTTTGGCGATGCTTTCTGATTGTTTATTTTTTTGTTTGTTTTTTTTTTTTTGTCCCCACATCACCAATTCGTGTTCAGTTATGCTCAAATTCTCTGTACACGATGTATTACCAGTGTATGTTCTCCTTGGCTCCTCTCTGCCCCGTGTTTTGGGGAGGCAGGCTTCAGGCTTGGCCCTAAACAAGAAAAAAACAAGAAAGTAACGAAAAGGTAACAGGTGACATTATTCTAAACTTACAGTAATTAAATATGCACCTAAAGGGAATAAACCAACTGAATTATATTATTACATTTGTTTTCCAAGTTTAATTCTTATTTTGTCCAAGAAACAGGTATCTATGAATAAAAAAGTAACACTGTCATGTGGGAAAATGATAAATGCAGAATGGATAGATGATTGTATTTTTTTCTGACTCTCTGTACTAAATGCTCTAGAGCGATTATTTCACTTTGATATATGTTTAACTGTAATTTAAAAACATACATTGAACAAAACTTTACACTTAAACTTCATAAATATACAGCAGAGATCGCAATATGCTCTTTGCTAGTTTTGATGCCCCGAACTGGTGATTGAAATAAGATTTTTCCCTTTAGACCCTTTAAATAGACTTCAGACCCTAAGAAAACTTTCGCAGATTGTTACATAAATGTTGTCGTTCAGGGGCTCTAATATCGTAATATTCCTGTGAAAAGGTCGGGTTTTCTTGTTTTCGAAGATAGGCAGATCTAGTAAGACTCATATCTAACCATACAGTAGATATATTGGATATATAGTATATACACACGAACAAAGGGGTAAAATGAATCTAAAGTGAACTAACGCCAGGCGTTGGAATGCATATTATATCATTTTAATATTTTTTTATTAAATATTATAATGAGAATATTAAATATTATATTTGTTTGCGTTTTCTGTAAGAACATATACCGTATTGTGACAAATCGGTTATCAATTAACACTTTTATCACTTTTTTATACTGATAGCGTCGTACAGGTAATGGAGATAATCACTGCAAACGTCAGTTTTCAAATTAAGCCTTTCTCCCTTTGCCCGGAATGCATGCACCAGGTGGTATCAGTTTGTGGAGGTAGAAAAACTCAACCCCCAATCCCCAACTCCTTAAAAACTTAATAACAATCTTATTAAAATCTACAAAACATACATACATATATATATATATATATATATATATATATATATATATATATATATATATATATATATATATATATATATATATATATATATAAAATCAAAAGTCTAGTTTTAGATACAGCGCCTCGAATCCTGAGATGTCCATCTTCCGTAGCTACAGTATTAATTGCATATAACGTTTAGGCGCAGTAGTAGCGCTGCTGCCTCGCAGTTAGGGGACCTGGGTTCGCTTCCCTGGTCCTCCCTGCAGGTGGAGTTTGCATGTTCTCTCCGTGTCTGCATGGATTTTCTCCGGGAGCTCCGGTTTCCTCCCACAGTCCAAAGACATGCAGGTTAGGTGCATTGGCGATCCTAAATTGTCCCTAGTGTGTGCTTGGTGTGCGTGTGTGTGTGTGTGTCCTGCGGTGGGCTGGCGCCCTGCCCGGGGATTTGTTCCTACCTTGCGCCCTGTGCAGGCTGGGATTGGTTCCAACAGACCCCGTGACCCTGTGTTAGGATATAGCGGGTTGGATAAAGTCCGGCTGATGTTTAGTCTTCAGTTGTATGTCAAAACGCAATTTATTGTAAATTAGGTTAAAATATTACATATCATCATTTTAAGATTTTGTTACTGTTATATCTTTAGAATAAGATGAATATTGTCAAAAACCGCGAATGGTTTTGCCTCTAGGAAATCTACACGAGCCTAACGTGTACAGTATATGTAATTAGGCATCAATAATTATATAAATCATGATTCGGTCGATTACAGGAAATGTGACTTTGATTCTTTAATACGTCGTAAAAAGAGCTTCTTAACCGCGTTTGAAAACATTTCCGTTAAATAAAAGCATTTTTGTTAGAACTAATAGATTAATGTCCAGTTATTTTGCTTGGAAATTACATTCCCATCTCCTTTCATTTGTTTCCAGCCCCGCGCTCAGGGTCGGCACAGGCTCTGAGGTCACAAAGTCAAAGTATGAGGTTGCATTGATGTGCTTATTTTTTAGAAATAAATGGTGCAAACAAATGCAAGAGTAAACTTGGCAAAGTGTCTATCTGTACTTGCGAAGTTCTTGAATAGTGATCGCATCAGTTGAAATTACAAAATTATTTTTATTATTTTATTATTTTATTTTATTATTATAATTATTAGTTTATTTCTTGCATGTCTCTACTCTTTAGTACAAAGTATCACCTATCACATTAGTACCTCAGTAAGAAATATCCATTTATGTAACTTTTTTTTACTTATTTGTTTTGGGTATAGTGTCATTTTCAGTTTAAGAATTATATATTATTCCAGATAAAGAAGAAAGCCAACTTGATACCATTGTTAAGCCTCTTGCAGACACAAGCAGTAGTGAGGAACAGCAATATCAATATCAAAACTCCAGGAATTCCAAAGTGTAACAGGGACTGGCAACCTAGAGAAACAGATAAAACTGATTATGTTGCAACTTTTTAAAACATGCGTTCAGTGTTTTGTAATGTTCGTGTGATCACGTAATCTAATCAAATGTGAATGATCATATCTGACTGTCTTGTCTGCCATTTGATTTATGTATGTTTTAAACACAAACATAATGAAAAGCAAAGAAACTATCAAAATATTCCATCCATGCATTTTCCAACCACGTATCCAGTTTACTGTTCCTGTAAGCTGCTGTCTGTCCTGAAAGCGCCAGTCTATCATAAGCGATATTTACATACACACGATGGGAAAATTGCATCGCAAAAGAAGGTGACTATGTAGAAAGTGATGTCATTTGTTAATGAACTTCTTAAGTTTTTAAAAAGTGCTGAAACTTTTTGAACGTCCCTTGTATATCAAAATGTAAGAAAATGTGTAGACCTGTCTGGACAGTGTCTCCGGTAACAGACGTCCTGTAGTTCTTGCCTAATTTTGCCCAGGGCTGCCAGGACTGATTCCAGTTCAGCAACTTTTACAAGTAATTGGATGAAGTTAGTTTGGAAGTGCATGAATGGATGGATGTTTCCAAATGCATTTGGTTAGCCTGGGCTTCAAAGTAATAATATCTGAAACTAACAAACAGTAAGCTAACACTTCAAGATAATGGCTTTTCATTTAATTTACAAAAATAACAAAATAATATTTTTAACTTCATTTTTAAGGAAGAGAATTCCATTTTTTCATTACATTACATTACATTGTGTAAATATTTTCCAAATAAGAAGTCGATGCTCTTTTTATTTTATATATAAATGGTCCTTAGGAGCTGAATGATTCACTTCCAATGACTCAGGTAGGTATACTAACTGGTGGTAAAATAAAATTAATTCAGTTTCAATTTATTACTGTAAAATTAATGTATTTTCACTTTTGATCATAAAATATAAAATGTTATTCATGAAAAATTATACAAATTATCAACCAAAGCTCATGAATTACAAAAAAAACTATCAAGTTTTTTGAATTGTGTTTTAATTTGCTTTTATAAAATTTTAGTATTTGTTATTTGTTAATTTACATACCTTGTTCTCCTTGATTTGAAAAACCAAGTACATAATGCTTTTGAACCAGATGTCCAGTTACGTTGTTGTGAATCTCACAAGTTACTTTTAAATCGTGGTTTGGAATGGTTGAAAAGTGACTGATAAACGAATAAGAGCCTTCCACGTCGATAAACCCTTCATGTCCAATTTCTTGTCTTTTTGTTTCCATTCCATTGGTTCTCCAAGTTAAAAGGTTCCACCAAGGAGAAGAGTCCTTTACCAAACAAACAAAAGAAAGTGGCTCCATCCATCCTGGTGTAGTGTCGGGTGAGTAAAATATGAAGACTCTAGGAGGAACCTGTGGATCTTTGAATGTAATTAACCATACTTTCCGTTAGCATTTTAAAACGTTTTCTTAAAATAGTGAAATTAACATGCACAAATTTAAAAAAGCAAAGCTGTTAAAAATTTAAAAGTGAATGTACAATGCTTTAGATTACTTACAGTAGCCTTTTATCCAATATGTGTCCAGGTATGGACTTTGACAAGTGTTTAGTTTGTATTCATTTAGTAGTTAAAGGAGCAATGAATGCAAAAGTAATGATTGAAGCTTTAGATGGGGGTCTCCAAGTGCAGGTTTTCATTCTAACTCTTTCTTAATTAGTGGCCTGTTTTTGCTGCTAAATAACTTCTTTTGAACATGTTTGTTACATTAGTGGGTGAATTAAAACTACCATAGGGTGTGGGTGGGCCCTGCATCTTGTTCTGGGCTGGTTCTTGCCTTGCACCTGATGCTGCAGAGATAGGCTCCAGGCCCCATGAAAACTTTATTTGTGTAGAGTAGAAATTAGAATGTTACATTATTAGTGATTTAAAAATGCTGCAATATTTCTTTTTCCTCCAGTCATGTCTTAACTCATTTAACAAATAGATCCTCATCTGGGGATGATTCCAGCATTTTTTATGTCTGCTGCTTCTGTGAAGGGATTCGTTCAACTGAATTGGGTGGTTTTGAATGGATAGATTTAAATTATGCCCATTTTACGTTGTTCTTGCAATACGTAACAGAATTTGCCTGACAAATACTTCGATCACTAATGTGTTTTTAAAAAATCTCTTCATCCAAGGTAACTCAAACATTTAGACAAAACTTAGTTGCAGTTCGCTGCCTCGATTAATAAATCACACTGACTAATTTAAAAGAGGAATTGGTTCATGGTACTAGATTAGATGTGAACTTCAGATGCATGTATTTGACAGCATCCTATACTCCACCATCACACCAAAGGATTTTCAAATAAAATCATAATATATACAGTAAATAAATTCTTTTTGTTGATTTTATATTAGCATTAATATTTCTTAAGCAAGAATACAGTATATATGCACCAATGCATATACTACACATTTTAAAGACCATTATTTGTAAATTTGAAGTTGTCAAGTTAAGTTGTTTGCAATTACACCCACATGTCATATAAATCCGGCTATCTAATCGAATGGTATATTACTTACCATGAAAGTTATTTTTTACTGCATGGCAAAACTATAAATCTATAAAATATAACATGAAATCCTGAGGTTGCGTGGAGTTATTTTTACGTTTGTAACGAACTGTTCGAGTGCATTTTTAAAGACATTTCAAATTTTGCATAGTATTGTTTTCAAACAGATGAAGTACAAAAGGAACTTGTAGGATATTTTCAAAGAACCAAAGGCGCCAAACCGAATTTACAAAAAGATGTGGAAACTAAAGTAAGTTCTCTGCACACTTATATGTTCATTCCAGGCATGTAGCGCAGTCAAAGCTATGACTTACCTTCCACTATGAGGGTACAAGAGGAGCCAGCTCTATAGTGGCTCGAGGATCTCGCTATGCACACGTAAGTCGCTGAATCGTTTCTTTGCACATTATCTATAATTAAAACGCTTGTCCCGTTTTCTTGATGTATCTCGCCGGTGTATCGTGACACCTGTGATGTGTATCTGGTATAATGTGCCACATAACTGAGCCCTCCATTCGGGAGATGTCGATACCAACTGACAAAAGTGACGGTGGTAAGGTCTCCCAGAATACACTGCAGTCTGGCGCGGTGTCCTTGTTCCACGGTGAGTGTGTCTAGGGGATAAGAGTTTTCTGAGTTCACATCTGAAACAAAACATGGTACTGTATTGAGTTATTAAATTCAATACTAATATCGGACACAAGAACAAATTTGCAAATATGCGTAAAGGTAGGGGAAACAGTATTTAACACAATATCGGTACGACGGTGAATACTCTGTTTCATACGTTGAACCCACGCTGTCGGGTTTAGGCGGTAGTCCTTGGCAATCCTCACTTAAATTAAGTGGGTTACGGTATAATATGTTGTGAAGTATAGGTCTAGTCCATAATCACGTCCTTTGCCAACCTTTACACTTTCAGAATGAATGCAAAGACACTGTAACATTTCAAAGCCTGCCTTATTTTTATAAATAAATACATACATACATGCATACATAACAGCGAAAGGATAACGATCTGGAAAACGGCCAAACGCAGAAGCGCCATCGTAAACATTCCAAAAATAACCCGAGCCAGAGATCATTGCTTGACGCTGCGTTTTATTAACATTGTAATAATACTGTCATTTTCATAACTGATCGATTTGAAAAAAATTGTCTTAAAAACTGTAATTATCAAAAACTGAACAAAATTTAGTATATGAGCCGTCTATCGAAACTCTTTATTTTCCATTTCCGTAGCCTAATTGTGATGATAAGAACAAAATGTTAAGATGTCAGGTGATACTTACAAGAAAAGATAAGCATTTTTAAGAAAACAGCCACTGTGATCCACATTCCGTGACCGCATCTGAGTGACAGAGGTATGGTGGCTTCGACTTCCTTCTATGTGTGGGAGACCGAGGGGCGTCTCAACGGTCGCGTTTTTCCTTTTTTGCATTTTTATTTTTACAGTTACCTTTTACGTCGATTCCACAATAGCAATAGGACTCCCTTAATAAGGATAATTTAAAAAATAATGCGAGCATGGGATTTTAAAAAATCAGAATGTTCAACTTATCCCTTTCATGTTTCTCCACAAATGCAGTACTTTCATAATCAATATTATCTTTCTAGAAATTATTGGTAATTACCAAGAAAACCTAAACTTTGCACATTTTTATTAATCATATCTTATTAGAATTCACCAATAGTCACCCTGAAATGGTTTAATTAGTATTTCAACGAAAGAAATATTTAAGTCTTCCAGCCTCGGAGGTAACAAATTAAAAAAATAAAAAATAAAAGGAGAGTGAGAAGTGCTACAATTATAAAAGTCTGAAATAAAACAATGTGGTAACATGTATCCAAGTGTTTAAGGAGCTTTGTGGTTCCAACAGGACTACAGGGATCAGCTATGAGGAAAAACTGAAAGAGTCCAATCTTTTCTGTTCATGCCAACAGAACTCAAAAGGAGACATGATAGAATCATTTTGAATTATGAATGGAAATAACACCACGAATGTCAGCTGTTACTTTTAAAATGGTTCTTCAAGTAAACCATGGAGGTACAGACGGATGGTTAAAGGTACATTTCATACAAATGTTGGAAAATTGTTACACAAAAAAGCACAGACATGTAAAATAAGTTACCAAGCAGTGCAGTAGATATTAGCACTCTATTAGTGCAGAAATATCCCCTTAATGTCATTATACAGAAATTACGTGAACAAGGATTCTCTCAAAGCTACTTGAGACTCTCATCAAAATTATTCATGTGTTGTTATCTCTTTCCTAATTATCAGTATCCCTTGTCCACATCACTACGCCCACAGCATTTTATTTCATAAAATTAGTTTCATATAGGCATATCAGCAATTTTTCATTCCATTGGCCTGAAGATATTGAGTAGGCTTACATAACAAATTACACCAGTAAGAAAAGCTTGCAAGAGTTTCTCAGGCTTTTCATAAACTTGATATACAAGCTACACCTCAAGAAGATTGATTTATCTGTTCACCATCTCTGGACGTGGTGAGATGTATTCTCATCATTCATTCTAAACAGTTCTTGTTGTTTCCTCAGTCAGAAATACCTGAAACACCAAGGTACAGGTAGGACAAATGTCATTAACATGAAATGACAGACAGAACATTTGATTGAGGCTAAATTAAGAGGAATATCTGTACTGTAGATGGGTCTGGAATTAACCTCCACAATATTCCAATGTAGTAACAGAGGAAGTTTGTTTGTTGATTAAAAGAATTAGAAAGTAAAAGCATAACTTTACTGATAAATTGAGAAAGGGATTCTTAGACTTTAGAGCACTTTCCTGTTGACATGAAAAAAGAGTGCTGACCAAGTGACAAGCGCATGCAGTACTGCTGTAATTAAATTATGCCAAAGAAAGCCTCCCTTTGAGTACATGTCCATTCAATGCAGTGAAGGATGTACAGACTTCAGGATAAAGTGAAATTGAAATGAGCATTTGGATACATAATAAAAATGTAAAAAAATGCAATTCAGTGTCATATGACACAACCTTTCCAAGGCATTCGGCTAGAAAATATTTAGAAAGGGCACCATTACTCACAAGGGCCACTCAAACGCACCCACACTAAGGACAATAATATCTCATTCATTTTCTATCCATTCACTTTCTTAACCTGCTCTTCCAGTGCTGGGTTAGGGGGCAGCTAGGACATATCCCAGCAATCATCATTAACAAGGCAGGAAAAAAGACCTGGACAGGGTGCAAGTCTATCACAGGGCTAAAATGCACACTAGGATCAATTTAACAACACCAGCTCATCTAACTTGCATGTCTTTGGACTGGGTAGAAGAAACTGGTGCACCTGTTGTAAACCCATAGACACTGGAAAACAAGGGCAGGGAACACAAGGGGTGCAAACACCAGCATCCTTTTTTGTGAGGCACTAGCACTACCATCGAGCTGTCCCCTTTCCTTCTCACTTTCTTCATTTCAGAGTTTCAATGAGGTAGCACAATTGCCCTTGTAAATTAGGATGTATACAGCACCATTTATATTGAAAATTAAATACATTTTTTAAATATACCTGGTATTTGTACATAATAAAATTGTTACACTTGATTACTTTAAACCTGAGAGAACGGGGTCAAGGATTGTGATGAGAATGCATTTGCTGCACTGGTGATATCAGTGGAAAAATTACAGAAACCTTTGTTCAACAGATGTTGAAATCAATATGTTAATTTTCCATTCACTTTGTTTAGTCATTTTTTTTTAACCAGCTTCTTCTTTTACTGCTTTGAGTATCATGGGAAACCAAATTTATTCTGGCGGCAACTAACAAGAGTTAGCTCAGGATGAGATGCCAGTCAGTCCAAGGGTTTAGTCACTTACACACCCACATTTGCTCAGAGAGGTCCATTTGGTTTTGTCTTTCATTTTCCAGGTGGTTTATTTTAACACATTTGTTTTAATTTTTTATTATTTAGGCATGTTTGGCACCCAGCAACATAAGTAGGTTCATTTATTAGATGGATGCATATTTAGGCACAGTTATAATGTAATTTAATGCAGACAATGTGCTATTGCTGCTAAGGCACTAGATTTTAAAGATTGCTGGTTTAGTCATCTTGACCATAAGCAAGTCAATAAGTCTGCTGTTCTGTCACTAGATTGCCTTGGATTGTTTCATTATAGAGAGGAGGTATATAAAGAAAAGGTTGTTTGAAGTATATGTTATAAAAATGTGTACTGTATTTGTTTACTTCAAAGTACCTCTTATTAGGTTTTGCTTCCAGGTTGTGTTTTGCTGCTTAATAAAAGTTTTGTTTTCAACTACACACTTGTATAAATGTGCACAGTATTCTACTTTTGTTAATGGAAAATTGGCATATAAAAATAATGAAATGGATTTGAGGTTCAAGGTCAGGACATTTCTTTAATTCAAAATACTAAAGCTTACAAATAATTAGAAATCAAAAATGGCATTGTATATAAAAGATAACTTCATCATAATCCACAAAATATTTTTCTATTCTGTTTATAGTGGAATGTAAAATGAGTGATGTCTATGATATAAGTTGATACATTATTGTATGTTTTTGTGTCAGAAAGCTGGACAAACAAGTTATCTACCCCCAGTATTTCACTGATAAGGAAAGCATCATATGGGCCAGTTTTATTGTTTAATTATTTCCATTCGCTCTTGTTTATTACACCCACTCAGTTGATGAACTGGGAAGGGGTGGTACATGAACTTTTTAATTGGTGATTGGCTCAAAAAGGGACAAGTACACTTATTCTATTGGTTATTAGACTTGGATTGTGGCTGAAACAGGATTGGATGAGCCAAGGGAGATGACTGCACCCACTGGTCCAGAGGTATACCAAGAGATGTTGGACCAGGATAAGACAAGGCTCCCCTTCCCCCTCAGTGTCTCTTTATCTCTGTCTCTCTTTCTCTCCCTTTCCTATTTCTTGTCATTCCTCCATGAAGAGAAGACAACTCTATCTCAGCATCTCAGAAGCTACATTGACACAAGCAGATAGTCTGGGCCTATGCAGATGATGAGTTGACTAAGAAGAACTGACTGCAACTGTAAGTTATTGGGCCTCCTGAAACAACATACCGTATCTAGTATTGTCATGTTATATGGTTTTGGTTTGCAAAGCTTCATTCTATTTGCTTATGTGGCACTAGTTATAATAACATTTATTACCTATACTACATTAAGGTGCAGCTGTTTCTCTTGCTTTTTTCTTTAATCTATCTAATTGCCAGAGGTTACAGATGTAGAAGGAGAAGGGGGAGGAAGTGCTGTACCTGACAAAAGTGTTAAGTGTGTGGGATTTGAAGCCTTCTGTTATAGTCCACATAATACAGAGAACAAAGGGGAAAATAGTGTCACCAAGAACTCTAAAAGACAAAACACTGTTTTATACATTACAGTGTCATGGGAAGCCTGGTAAGTAAGTGGCTTAATCCTGGAACAACTCAGGACTTACCTTAAAATGTCAAGTTTTTAATTACAGACAATAAACAAATATTGCTAATTACATCTTGGAAAATAAAATGGAAAATATTAAAATTGTTATACATCCTGCATCTTGTAGACAAATATTATAAGTAAAGGCAGTCCATAGCCTGTCAAGTCATTAGGTGACACAGGCAACCACCTGGGGCGCCATCATCTGAGGGGCGCAATTTATGAAAGTTAAGGAGCATGGGTTTCAGACACTGACTTGCACCATTCATGAAACTCCAGCAGTGCATACTCTGGAATGTACCCCCGCTGTGTTATGGATACCAAGGGGTGTGTGCTCAGGACACTGCTTAGGGCTCCATATGGGCTTTAGCTAGCACCGAGGCAGTAAGTCGGACATTTTCATTTAGTGTTTTTCTTTGTGTCTGTAGTCAGATGTTTCAGGTATTTTCCAACTACTGACAGAGTACAACCTATGCAAATACATTACTGAATTTCAAACAAGGAATCTAACATATTCAATTTACAGAAAGCAAGTGAAACTATAACAGGTTCTTCTTCTCAGTGTAATGTGTTATGGAAACTGAAGTTACCTGAGCTGCTAAGCCTTTTTCTGAAGCAAAATAAGATGTGGAATTAAAAAATTAAGTCTAGAATATTGATAATACTAAATTCTATATTCAATGTGCGTGTATATTGGCAGGGTATTGAAAATAAAACTGGTTAACACCTAACAGAAAAGAAACATTTTCTTTATTTTTTGCCTCTGTACCAAAGGTGATAGTGATTTTTGGTCGATCTGAAATAAGTTATAGTAATGTTTTCAAGTCCTCAAAAACATGTAGTTTAATACATAAAGTTAAATGTGTGTTTGTATTTGTGTGCTTGTCAGTTTTGAAGATCCACACAGTTTAGCATATTTCCTGTAAATTTTGCACAGATTCCCCATTTGAACGGAGGGACAGCAGTGGCTTTGTTTAGTTCCATAACTTCATTGGTTTTCCCATTCTGGACAGCACCAGTGTACCTCTGCTACTATTAAAGGGTACCTGAGTGAGAAAATTACATTTTTTTTTTCTTTTTTTACTTCTGTCATTATTTTGAATGAACAAACATATCAGACACTAGCTGTCACTCTGTGAAAAATTAATTACCCCCTTACACTTATTAACTGTTTGTGCCACCTTTAGTTGTAGTTCAATATCATTTATCCACATTACCAAAGAGGAATTTCAGAATTCTCTTCCTTGAAAGACAACTTTCATTCAGGAACAATGGTATAATTTTAAACATGAATTGCTTGTCTCAGATCCTGTCAAAAAGTCTCTGTTCATTTCAGGTCTTCACTTTGATTATGCCAGTCTCAAACCTTTAGCTTGAGTTTGATTTTACATAGTTTTGTGAAATTGCCCCTAAAATTATTTTGCATGCAATTTCAAAGTACAAAACATAATAAAATTAACTTTTTTGTTTGTTTGTTTTTTCCTAATTTGTTGCAGATGGAAATCAAGGAACATTGTTTCCCAAATGGTTTTTCTGCAGCCAAAAACTTTGACCTCTTACCTGGGAGTCTAAGATATGCTTAACAGTGTATGGTTAACATTTGCAGTTTAGGTTAGATATCTGGTATACATAAGTTCCAGTTTATTGTCATATGTACATAGTACTGTACTTTGAAACTGTTACTTGGATTGGTTACAATTCAATCTGCATATTCTGTGAAAACTATGGCTATAAAAATCAATGTCAACACTGCCCTGAAAGAGCTGGTGTCTTTTTATTCTGCTATCCATCTTAACATGACATTTGCTCAATAAACACTCCTGTTAATTCACCTGCAAAACTGAGTGAAACCTGCCTCCGCCAAGCGATATAAGGTGTCAATTTGACATTTACACTGAACATTTACCAGAAATGTTTACCATTCTACACAGTACACCACTGACATATTTAAACAATGGAACATTTTTATATTTTGAATCCTCTAAACGTGGAAAATATGACATAATAAAAAAAATATAGTGAACAATTTAAGAGATGGCAACCCATTGAAACTGACCACTAACTAAGACAATGTGTACACTAACTGAAATTGTGAAGTTCCTAATGAATTCTGTTCATAATATCAGTCAGTTTATATTACAAAAGGAAAAATGCAGATGACTTGAGGTACAAATGTAAAATTTAATTATATAACCAAAATGAAGTTTTAAAGGTTAACCAAAAGTTGTTAAATCCATCACAAAGACTGATGATTTATCTTATATATAAACATCCAAGTAAGGAAGTGTGTGTGTCTGTCTGTCCAGCCCATAAGTGCAAGGCTACAGCATGAAGCTCAAATAGCCGGTAAGGTGACCCCAAGTTAATGAGTCAGAAGAAGAAAGAAATGTGAGGCTACAGCAGGAAGCTAAAATAAAACAACTCCGTTACCAAAGTGGAACCACAGACGAAAGACAAACTTGCTTAGCTGCTAATACACAAGTGAGGTGAGCACATCAGCAAAACGAAACCTCTGAGGAGAGAAAATCTCGCTGAGCTGCTAATAGACACGTCCGCAAAACGAAACTGCCAGCTCTGCATTTCAATTTTTTTTCTGATGATTTCAATAGTTTCTAGGAGCCCAGGCTTTTTACAGCAAGGGCTTACATAGCTAGTGTTCACATAAATGCCAAAATGACTACCTAAATTCTAATATTTTATTGGGCCTGTTAGTTTACTCTGCATAGTTGATTTTACTGTTTTCACAACATAATATGTACATTTTTATGATGTGAGAGGAAAACAAAATCCACAGTAACAATGGCTCTGGAGGTATGAGGTGGCAACGGTAACCACTGCATGACTGCACTGCGTGCACATAAGATGTTATTGCTTTATTTAAACTAAATCAAACTTACTATATAAATCTCACAGTTTTTTTGCACTCATCTTTAGAAACAACATAAATCACAAAGGTGCTGATGCAAATTGTGCCTCATTATGGCTGCCTCATTCTCTCTTTCTATAGTTCTTTCTCATAAGTGCCATTTTAGATTACTTTACTTAATTTAGATGACTGTTCTATATAAACTAGCTTACAAATTACAAGTTCACAATAACCATTTAGCCATATGTACAAGTTTAGAATTGGTAAGATAAGTAATCATAAATATGAGTGGGATTTAAACTAGTTATCTAACTTATGAATTACAGTCCAGCACCTTAACTTCTACTTAACATCTGTGTATAAGAGATCTTTTTTTTCTGTCTTCCAGGTCAGTTCCCTGTTTCCCATTCCAAACTCTCCACAATTTTCTCTAAATCCAGTAAAGTGAAAAAAAAATCACTTGGAGCTGCCAAAATGTATCCTACAAAACATCAAATAACCTAGTGAGTTTTGCAAATGAGGTTTTGAAAACCCTTTAAAATTTAAATTAAAAAGAAAAGTATTACATTATAAGTGACCTTCTCTCTCATCCACATTCAGACCCTACCCTTTTCCCTGCTAATAATAGTTGGAGTATATTGCATGTTCCCAAAAAGCAGAAAACTACTTCTGCAGCACTTGTATACTGTAAGTGATATTTTGATACTTTGTATAGAACGCCAGTTCATTTCAGTGTACTGTACTCATAAACACACACCCATTTTCATTTAAAACTATAGAAATCTTCATGTATTACATAACCTTACATGGACATCTCTGGGATGTTGGACAAAATGTCTGGACATGTAGACCTGAGGAGAATGGGCAGACAACATCATACCAATCACTACTTCAAGTCTATTTAATAAATATTTCTGGAGGAAGGAATCAAAAATTATATTTCTTGTGAAAAAATAATAGACAATGTATTTCAGTCTTGAAAGCTGAAATTAAATTATGTAACAGAAAATTTGAAAGAAGCAAAAAGTACAATTTAAGGCAGAACATGCAACACCCATTTCAAGTTTCTGATGAACTAGGGTGTTGTACCGTGTTGTTGTGTTGTAGGGTGTTGTACAAGTTTCTGATGAAGAATTTATTTTTAGTGAAACACTCCCATCTAGTGTTAGTAAAAACAAAAAAAAATCCATTAAAGGAGTTTTCAAAATCATTTCTTCTCACCCATTGCTGCAGAGGGCTAGGAGCTTCAGGTGCAGGACTACAATAAACTGTACATGGGGGAGCAAGTCCATCCATAGGCACATTACAATCATGCATACAGATCCAATTTTGAATGAAATTAGCATGTATGTTGTTGGGATGTGAGAAGAAACTGAACTATCTGGAGAAGTAATCTTGAAAGTACAAAGGATGGACAAAGTCCACTCAGTGAATGTCTGGCCCAGGATTTGACTCCAAAACCATCATGCTGAAGCTCTAATCATAGCAACACTGTGCTGTTCAGGTTAAACATTTTTATCCATCCATTGATAAACCCACTTAGTCTATTTCTGGATCATAAAGGATGGAGATCAGGCTTCAATCATTCATAGGCCATGCTTATTCATACACATCAAGCCAGATTGCAGCTACCAATTAACCCAACATGTGTATTTTTGAGTAAGGGTAGAAACCACACAACCAGGAGAATGTGCACACCACATGGATAGTTCAAACTCAATGTTATGAGGGAGCCAACAATGACCAGTGGAGTGGTGTGCCTGCTACCTTTAAATTTAGCAAATGCAATATAGTGCAGGATATAATGTTAACTGTGCGATACTAACTTCTGTTACTGTCTATCAATTTAAATTTATATGGTGGATTGTGTTGTGTAGGACAGTGGCTCCCAATTTTTTTTTAATTAAAGACCCCAAAATGTTGTACTACCTGATCAGGATGCCCACTAATATAAAACCAATTCCACAAAGCTGAGCATTAGTGGTGGCTCTGTGGCTAAGAATTTGCACTGGTATCTGGAAGTCTGCCAGTTCAAATCCTGTTACTGTTTGAAGGGATCCTACTCCATTTCAGGAAGGCCCCTAACCTGAAAATTTCTCCAGGGCCACTGTGCAGCGACCCTGTACTCTGACCCCCAAAGGTAATGTAAAATGACAATTTCCTCTTGGTGATTAATAAAGTACAGTATATCAAAATAAATATCTTACATCTTGGTTTCTGCCAACAGCAATCTCTCAGCATGATTTTAGATAATAGAAGACCTATTATTCAAAGAAAATGCTTAAGTATAGACTATTGATGTGCATGTCAGCAAAGAGCATGTGATAGCTCAAGGCTGGAGTACTAAACCTTTTTTCTTGGTGTACTACCTCCTGCAACTGAAATGTTTTTTACCACCATTTTCTGGGCTTAAATTAAGTACTGAACTTGTTCAAGGCATAACTTAGGAGCTGTAGTATGTCTTTAATGCCCCCCTCCTTAATTTTGGATTTGGGATTTTTTTAACAAAGAATTTTTTATAGTTTTTTGTGTTCCTCTATGTTGTTAAAATCTGTCAGTCTTGGCAGATAGTTGCCAGACAGTCTTTATTCTAGCATGGATTAGCTTAAACAGGTGGGAAACAAGAGCGGGAACCCACAGGCCCAAATTAGTGCAGGAGGCAAACTCAAATTAGCAAGCAGTACGAGGTTGGATGAACGAGACAGGAGTGGAGACTCACAGCATAGGCACCGGGAGACAAACCGGTGGAAATGAAACACAGCCTAGCACATGTGACGACCAGGGAGTGCACCAGCTCCTCAACACCCGACACAACAGACACTAGGCACAAGATCAGTAATACACACGTTTACTTATAAGTACAGCAGTACAATAAGTACAGCACTTTCTTTTCTTCTTTCTTTCTGTCGCTCCTCCCACCTCCACTCCTCTGACAAGCTTCATTATCCTCCTCCTCCTCCACCTCCTGACTCTGGCTCCCGGAATGAAGATGAGCAGCTCCCTTTATCCTGCACCTTGGAATGTTCCAGGTGGCTCGTTATCGAGGTCTGGAATCACTCTCAGGTGTGGTGAAAGCCCAAAGTAAGACTCTACAGCCTCTTCAGCTTTTCCTGGTGGCATCTCCAGAAGCCAAAGGGCTATGCCAAACTTCAACTCCCATGGAGCATTGCGGGAACATGAGGCACCTCTGAAGCCCAGGGGGCTGCCATCTAGCATCCCAGGGGAGGTACTGGCCTGTGTACATCCACACCCCTGGTCCTTCCACTACAACAGCCTCTGACTGAGCAAGAACACCAGCCATCCATCACACATGAAAACTCGAGTTTGGCCTCTATAAAACTAATGGTCCTTTTAAATGCCCCTTCCCCTCCACTCTCATGCCTGTCTTTTTTTGTGTGTGTTTTCTGCATACCACCTGATGCTTGTGTACTGCATTGTCTGAGAACTGCAGCACTAGTCTATGACTACACTGACATAGGACTGCATTCATGCAACAACTGCAGAATTTTTCTATTATTTTCAAAATTAAAAATTATTTTTTTTATAATGTCAACCTTTCCAGTAGTACCATGGGCCCTCAAGTGCGGTTTGGCACACCCCCAGGGGACTGAGGCTCACAATATGAATGTTTGTATGCATATATGTTGGTGATTCTCTGTTGTTTATTCTTGTCTATTTTCATTATTATTCTTGTTTCTTATTTAGTAACAATTCTTGCACACAATAATTCTGGGTGACACATATACTATGCACTGCAGTGTGTCTGGTTTCAAATGACAAAGTTAAACAGTGAACCACTGACATTTATGTGTTGTGATCTGTAGGGGGGCATCATAGCACCCTTAACCCCAGACACAACCACACCGACACAAGTCCCAGGTGCAAATAAAAGATTTATTGCCAACAAGTACTTTACAAGAGGTTTCTTCTCTATCTCTCTTTCTCTTTTTACTTTTTTCTCCATTCCTCCTACGTAAACTTTGTCTGTCATCCACTGCCGACTCTGACTTACCCGGATGAGGCAGAGCAGCTCCTTTTATTTGAGAACTATGAGTACTTTTGGTGCCACAGCATTGCCCATAGAAAGCACTACTGGTTCAGGTATAAATCCCACAAAGTAGCAATCAGACAATCCCTGAAGCATCCCAGGACCCAGCAGGGATGTTCCACATAATTATATTTCCCAATATACCCTGTGGGTGTCCGAACAGGTACCAAAGCTCAGGGATAATACCCTCTAGGACAGACTGACATTATCCATTCTTCTTGATTGGGCCTCTCTTTGGAATTCAGCTATTGCGCTTTATCTGGTAAAATGATCAATCACATGCTGAGTGACATCCTAGAGCTGACTCTCTGAGGTACCATATAAGTTCCCAAACTTGAACATAATGCCACAATTCAAAGATTGGCAACCTTGATGAACAAAACCTTGCTCCCATAGTCAATAAAAAAGAATGGGCTTATGTACACCCAAGAAACCAATGATAAGTTGTCTTTCCTTCCCTTTAAAAACCCTTGTAAATCCCAGATCTGGGCTTCCTCTATCAGCTTACTGCTCTCAAACTGTAATTTGTGCTTCGTAGCAGAGACTCCAGTGCTTATAAGGTGTGGTCATAACAAAGGACAGAGCAAATTCTTTGACTCTAAGTAGTAACCGGTGCTAGACTAAAAAAATAAAAGACCATCCATAAAAAGAATTGGAAAAGGGGTGCTATTAGTCCAAACTTGGATGGTAAGTACCCAAGTAGAGGAAGACCGTATGTAGAGCTACACATTCATTTTGCTGAAAACTGTAGATGACTGATCACCAGTTGCCTAGCAAACATGATTTTAATGATTCTGATAGCTATAAGAAGACAGACACAGTGTGTCTTGATGTCAAAGAGAAACTGCAGTACATCCTGCAACTAGAACATGCAACCAGATTGATGAAGAAGAAGAGCTCCTGATCAATTAAAGAAACTATGTTAAGGATCCTTCCATGTGTGCAGAGAAAGCCAACCAGGAGAGGAGCAGAGCATCGCCTATACCAGAACCATAAGCAAACCTCCTTTATTCTGAGAACTATTAATTGCAAATAAGTAGTTAGGACAACACCAGCTAACGTACTATGGTACTGGTGTTACTGTTCCAGAAAAGTAACTTTATGAAGGGTAACTTCTAGCCGTTATATGTTTATTACTAAATCCAGTAAAAAAAGTGCAGAGTAGCATCTCACACACACACACAAACTGTGTGAGGAGAAAAGTACACCAACTGTGACAAATCAATGCCATGGTGCAGGTAACAGAAGCTTAATAGTTAGCTTAATGATTAATCTACAGGATTGATTATAGAAATTAAAAGATCAGAATTCGTTTTTTGCTGTTGTCCTTCCACCCTTTCTCTCTCTCTCTCTCTCTCTCTCTCTCTCTCTGTATATATATATATATATATATATATATATATATATATATATATATATATATATATATATTCACGGCATTCGTAGTCTGTGTCACAATCTGATTGTATGGGTGGTTACCTACCAGGTAACGCTTGTGGTTGGCCAGCAATCTGCTAACATCCGCCACGGTGCCCTCAGTTTGTGAGGAGCAGATCATAGAAGTGGAGTTGTTTTGCCTGTGCACCAGGGACTGTAAGGAATGAATTTTCATTTAACCATATACTATGTACAGTTAGGTCCATAAATATTTGGACAGAGACAACTTTTTTCTAATTTTGGTTCTGTACATTACCACAATGAATTTTAAATGAAACAACTCAGATGCAGTTGAAGTGCAGACTTTCAGCTTTAAATCAGTGGGGTGAACAAAACGATTGCATAAAAATGTGAGGCAACTAAAGCATTTTTTTAACACAATCCTTTCATTTCAGGGGCTCAAAAGTAATTGGACAAATGAAATAACTGGAAATAAAATGTTCATTTCTAATTCTTGGTTGAAAACCCTTTGCTGGCAATGACAGCCTGAAGTCTTGAACTCATGGACATCACCAGATGCTGGGTTTCCTCCTTTTTAATGCTCTGCCAGGCCTTTACTGCAGCGGCTTTCAGTTGTTGTTTGTTTGTGGGCCTTTCTGTCCGAAGTTTAGTCTTCAACAATTGAAATGCATGCTCAATTGGGTTAAGATCAAGTGACTGACTTGGCCATTCAATAATTTTCCACTTCTTTGCTTTAATAAACTCCTGGGTTGCTTTGGCTGTATGTTTTGGGTCATTGTCCATCTGTATCATGAAACGCCGCCCAATCAATTTGACTGCATTTAGCTGGATTTGAGCAGACAGTATGTCTCTGAACATCTCAGAATTCATTCAGCTGCTTCTGTCCTGTGTCACATCATCAATAAACATTAGTATCCCAGTGCCACTGGCAGCTATGCACGCCCAAGCCATCACACTGCCTCCACCATGTTTTACAGATGATGTGGTATGCTTTGGATAATGAGCTGTTCCACGCCTTCTCCATACTTTTTTCTTGCCATCATTCTGGTAGAGGTTGATCTTGGTTTCATCTGTCCAAAGAATGTTTTTCCAGAACTGTGCTGGCTTTTTTAGATGTTCTTTAGCAAAGTCCAATCTAGCCTTTCTATTCTTGAGGCTTATGAGTGGCTTGCACCTTGCAGTGCACCCTCTGTATTTACTTTCATGCAGTCTTCTCTTCATGGTAGACTTGGATATGGATACGCCTACCCCCTGGAGAGTGTTGTTCACTTAGTTGGCTGTTGTGAAGGTGTTTCTCTTCACCATGGAAATGATTCTGCGATCATCCACCACTGTTGTCTTCCGTGGATGTCCAGGTCTTTTTTGCGTTGCTGAGTTCACCAGTGCTTGCTTTCTTTCTCAGGATGTACCAAACTGTAGATTTTGCCACTCGTAATATTGTAGCAATTTCTCAGATGGGTTTTTTCTGTTTTCGCAGCTTAAGGATGGCTTCTTTCACCTGCATGGAGGGCTCCTTTGACCGTATGTTGTCTGTTCACAGCAAATCTTCCACACGCAAGCACCACACCTCAAATCAACTCCAGGCCTTTTATCTGCTTAATTGATAATGACATAACGACGGACTTGCCCACACCTGCCCATGAAATAGCCTTTGACTCAATTGTCCAATTACTTTTGAGCCCCTGAAATGAAGGGATTGTGTTAAAAAATTCTTTAATTGCCTCACATTTTTATGCAATCGTTTTGTTCACCCCACTGAATTAAAGCTGAAAGTCTACACTTCAACTGCATCTGAGTTGTTTCATTTAAAATTCATTGTGGTAATGTACAGAACCAAAATTAGAAAAAAGTTCTCTCTGTCCAAATATTTATGGACCTAACTGTATATATACATATATATATATATATATATATATATATATATATATATATATATATATATATATATATATATATATATATATATATAGGCAAGTATTACACACAGAAAGAAGGCGTTATCTGGACTCCTAGGTGAACTGGTAATGCAACGATTTGAAAACATAGCTTTATCCCAGATTACACCCAAAATTTGGATACACTATGTAGACGACACATTCGTCATATTAAGAAAGAACCAGCTGAATGAGTTCTACAATCATATTAACACAATATTCCCTGCAATCCAGTTCACAATGGAAAAAGAAATCAATCGACACATCAACTTCCTGGACATTTACATCAAAAGAAATAGTGACGCCACCCTGACTACAAGTGTTTACCGCAAACAATGCTATGCAGACAAGATTCTACACTTCGCCAGCAACCACCCGGTATCTTATAAACGGAGCTGCTTGAAAACCCTATTTAAACGAGTCCACACGCATTGTAATACCAAGGAAACAAAAATTAATGAGAGACGCTATCTGTTCCAACTTTTCACCTCGAACGGATACTCAAAAACATTCATTAATCGGAGTCTACACAGCAGACGCCAAAGGAATCAGCATACAATCGACTTAAATCAGAACCCCCACCCCACCTGGCATTCACTCCCGTATCACCATAATGTGTCAGAAGGCACGGCACGCACCCTGACCAAGTGGGGCATCAGAATAGCACATAAACCCACGAACAATCTGCGCATGGTCCTGTTTAATGCGAAAAACAAGAAATCGACAGCCGAAACACGAAACGCAGTTTATAGTATTCCATGCAATTCTTGCTCAGTTGTATACATAGGACAAACGTCAAAAAGAATCTCAACATGTGTACAGGAACATCGCAACGCCGTCAAAAGAAAGGACGCACTATCTTTGATCTATGCACATACGAAATCGACAGGACACACATTCAACTGGGACAATGTAAAAGTAAAATTTAAGGCCAGTACAAAAAGTGCCAGAGAGTTGGCCGAGTCTTGGCTATCAGATGAAAACGCCATCAACAGACACTTGGACATAAATCCAGCATATGCCAACTTAAGAAGGACATGTACACAATAATTAAACTATACAACCCCCCCCCCCCCTTGATCATACTGACTTAGTCACCTCCACCCACCCCCCCCACTGAATGTGTTGCTATATATTGCCTTTGATTCTTGTAAGTCTAAGCATTATCCTCTGATGAAGACCCCTGATAGGGGTCTTTTATGATACGTGATTCGTTTTTTCTCCCTTTGTGGATCTCCAACTGCATATATATATATATATATATATATATATATATATATATATATATATATATATATATATAGGCGGCACGGTGGCACAGTGGGTAGCGCTGCTGCCTCGCAGTTGGGAGATCTGGGGACCTGGGTTCGCTTCCCGGGTCCTCCCTGCGTGGAGTTTGCATGTTCTCCCCGTGTCTGCGTGGGTTTCCTCCGGGCGCTCCGGTTTTCTCCCTCAGTCCAAAGACATGCAGGTTAGGTGGATTGGCGAATCTAAATTGGCCCTAGTGTGTGCTTGGTGTGTGGGTGTGTTTGTGTGTGTCCTGCGGTGGGTTGGCACCCTGCCCGGGATTGGTTCCTGCCTTGTGCCCTGTGTTGGCTGGGATTGGCTCCAGCAGACCCCCGTGACCCTGTGTTCGGATTCAGCGGGTTGGAAAATGGATGGATGGATATATATATAGTCATGCAACAGACAACAACGCACATTATATGACACAAAACATAATATAGCAAAGACAAAGAGTGCACCCCATTGCAAGCAAAGTTCTCCACTTCAACTTGAAGCAACAGCATGCAACACCACCCTGAATCAGACATCATTCTGAAAGGCCTAGTATCATACAACTGTTTAATTGTGTCGTGGAAACAGCAAAAGATCTACTCTTTCATGTTTGGTTTTACTGAGTAACATACGTATGGCTTTGTCTTTTTTGTCTTTTTACAAGATTTTTGAACACAAAAGTCTTGAAACGCAATGTAACAGTTTAGTCCTCTGTCACCCAGGGCTGTCCATTAGAGCAAGGACAAGCAGGTTGTGACATCACACTAAAGTTCCAAAAGTAAAGCACTAAACAAACAAGCTTGTAAAATCATAAAGCTTTAGAAGACCTCTAAATGAAGTAAGAACAGCCAGCCTTTTATGTTGGTATAGAGTATTTCTATAATCTTTGGGCATATCCATAAATTATATTTTTCTATTTCATAAAATGATTGCCCTTCAGTTTGATCTACATTCAGTCAAATGATGTAGAATCCCTCTAACAGAGAAAGGTAAGGAAAATTTGGAGCTTTACCAAATCATCTTATTAATTTTTGACTTTGCTAAATCAAAATCCATAATTATTGATTTTTATTAATCAATTGAATCTTCACATCCACACTTTAATACACAATGTACCTGTCTTTTAGACAGATTGAAAAAAATAATTATAATAAAACAGGCAGTAAATGTCTGACAGATCAGACAAAAAAAACCAAGAGCAAACAAAAATATCAGAAAATCATAATCTGAAAGTACAATGGATCAAATCCAAATATTGCACTCATTCTCATACATCTCATACTGTAAGTTTTTGCTTAATTTTGGAATTTTTAACTGATTGGGGATTCTTTAAAGGTTTGTTTTCTCCAGAGACAGTAATGATTGGAGTTTTTGATTTCCTTTCCTCCATAAATAGGCCATATCTCAGCAATGACATTGATAGAGATATATTGTTTGGAACTGTTCATGTCAATCATTTTGAAATTTCTTTGCTTTAATAGTTTTGATAAAATCTACATTTTTATGCATGCACACCTTGTAATTTCTAAATCTTGTAATTGTATTTTTCTTATAAACCCATTACAGCTCTCTGAACTTGCACTAAGTGAAGAATTCTATACAAAAATGAACTGAATTGAATTCCATGTGTAGATTCTGTGAGGTAATTTGTGACATATGTTCCTCCATTAAACTTTTGCAAAAAGCAAAGATTGCAAGCATAGAAACATGAAATGTTATATTTTAACAAAACTTACACCAATAAAAGAACACATTGTAGAGAAAGGACACCACAAAATAAGTGTAAAACATCAGCTCGGATTGAAGCATGACGGAACTGAGTCCTTTTATTTAAGATGGGTAGCTCAAAAACAGGAAGTGAAGCATTATGGTAAGGGGAACTTTTTCAGAATTAGGTGATGTTTAAAGTGGTGTACCTTAGTGATCAGTGCTGGAGCCATTTCTCTTTTTAATATACATAATTGATGTGGAGAAGATTATCATCAATATGCTGGTTGATTTTGCAGATAATGTCAAACTAGGCAGAAGGGTAGGATATATAGAAATAGTTCAATTGTTAAAGAGGGACTTGGACAGCATACATGCTTGGGCAGATGAAATTTAATGTATGCAGAGTATTACATGTGGGAAGTAAAAATGTTAGGTTTGAATACACAATGGGAGGTGTGAAACGTGAAAGCACATCTTATGAAAAGGATTTAGAAGTCATTGTGGACTCATCAGTTTCTTCATCCAGACAGTGTACAGAAGTGATCAAGAAAGCTAATAGGATGTTATGTTATATAGCACAATGTGTGGAGTACAAGACAAGAGAGGTTATATTTAAACTATGTAACTTACTATCGAGTCCTCACTAGGAGTACTCCATTCAGTTTTTCTCTCCATATTACAAAAAGACATAGCAGCAATAGAGAAAGTCCAGAGGAAGAATGACTAGGCAATTCAAATAGGTATGAGCTATGATGAGAGATTGTCCAGTTTAAGGAAATGAGGATTAAACAGGGACATGATTGCAGTGTTCAAAATTATGAAAATGAATTAGTACGGTGGATCAAGACTGTAACTTTAAAATACATTCTTCAACAATAACTTGGACACTTGTTGAGGGCAGATTTTGCAGAACTGTTAAGTAGTTTTCTTTATGTAAAAAACATACATACTGTACATGGAATAAATAATCAAATGGTTTGGTATAGAGTAAGACCTTCAGATCTTGACTTGATGTTATTTTGGACAGTCTAGGTAAATAAGCTAGACAGGCTTGTTGGGCTGAATGGCCTGTTCTCTTTACAATTTTTCTAATGTACTAATTTGATGTTCAACAATGGCCCTGAACAGGCTGAGAAGGGGCAAAGGGAATTTATATAAGATAAGTAGCAGATGTTATTCCTTGTGCCCAAGTATTTCCTATTTCTTATGGTAAATATTTAAATATGTAGAAAAATTATGTTTACAGTGGGAAACTTTATTCAATGGTTACAGATCCTGTTTACAATATCATCTGTCATAATAAAATAAAAACATTTTTGAACACTAGGTGGAAGAATTTAATCAAATATTCTGATAATGAGTTTTATTCTTTTAGTCAAGATTTGGTATTTCAAATGGCTGATTTACCACTTCCTTGATTGTTACAGGCTTTTGTAAATATTATATAATTGAATTATAAAAAAATGTAAAGAGTAAAACAATCTGACATTATGGTATCGAATTACAGAAACACAGTCCTTGATGTCAAGATGTCAGTCTGATGTTAATCCTGGTTGGTGAATGTCTTATAATTTAAAATATTCAAAGCAACTAAAGTCCATAATTGGGAGAATGTATGTAATGCATCAGATAATGTGTATGTATAATGAATATTGATGTTATTGGCCTCACTTTGGACTTTCAGGTGCCGTTTGTCAGTCACCGTTCTCTGCTGCTTATTTTTGTTTTTTCTTTATCTACAGTTATCATTTTACTTCTGGTGGTGTTTGTTTAAAGCCTTTAGTGCAGGTAGGTGTAGATGTGAGTGATGGCGGTTGAGGCAGGTTGTCTGCCTGCTTGCAGTGCTTTTTTTTCTTTATGTTTCTTGTAAAGTGCAGGAGGCTTGATTGGGTTTTTGTGGTGGCTTCTGAGGGTAAGGGTGGGCTGTGTGTTTGGTGGTGTCAATCATTTTACAGCCTAGTAGTTTATACTTAGATGGGTTAATGAACTTGCTTTCTGTCACACTGCTACATATCTATGTTAATTATTTCTAGACTCTTCTGTTTAATGCTGTCTGTTGTTCTCTTTTTCTTTGACCATGGCTAAGCTTATGGTTAATATAATTTATGCTTATGGTTAATATAATTTATTGGAAGTTGAACTCAGGTCACTGGTGATTTTGTATTCTTGACATCTTAGTCTATTAATACAGGAGTCTGATCTACTAGCTCCAGATGTGTATACATTCATTTCACAACCTCTTCCTCCACCTCCACAAAAAGGTGCAGTGTTCTCTTTCTTGTTAAGCGCTCTCTTCAAATTGTAGATCTGCAGGCAAGTGGTGACAAGGCAAGCCAGCTTGGTTTCCTGCAGGATAAATTATTTTCATTATTGTATTTGAACACACATCCATCCATCCATTTTCCAACCCGCTATATTCCTAACTACAGGGTCACGGGGGTCTGCTGGAGCCAATCCCAGCCAACACAGGGCACAAGGCAGGAAACCAATCCCGGGCAGGGTGCACACACAAACACACCCACACACATCAAGCACACACTAGGGCCAATTTAGAATCGCCAATCCACCTAACCTGCATGTCTTTGGACTGTGGGAGTAAACCGGAGTGCCCGGAGGAAACCCACGCAGACACAGGGAGAACATGCAAAATCCATGCAGGGAGGATCCGGGAAGCGAACCCAGGTCCCCCAACTGCGAGGCAGCAGCGCTACACACTGCGCCACCGTGCCGCCTGAACACACATTCTTCCTTTTATTTTTTAACCTGTCTAAATGTACAACTTGAACACTCTGATTCTCAGTTTATACTTGGTATTGATTCTAAAACTGTAATGAGCTCAGTTCAAGACATGACTCCTCCCAAAACCGGCACACATTTTCCTCTTTCCATGCTTTCTTTATGTAAGGTAGTTTCAGACTTGAGATTGTTGAACTCTTTAAGATTGCTAAATCCATCAACTACTGAGTTCTCATACTTTTCTTCATGGCACAAATCACAGCTTTGCATTCATTATCTCTGTGTTTCACATTCTCTTTCCTCCCCGGTTGTCGATTTCACCCTTATTCCTTTTCCAATGTTGGAGCACAACATTTGTTCATCACAGGTATATATGTCTTCTATTGTACCTCGTGCACCTAGATGAAAATTTAATATGTATCTTTTGCATGAATTTGCTTCTGAATTAAAGCAATTTTTAACAGTTAATGATGGCTCAGTGGATAATGCTGGTGCCATCTGGAAAGCCACCAAAGGATTTATCCATAACCTTACAATCTCATTTTTATCACACCTTGTTTATTCAAAGCTTTGCAAAATTGCTGACCTCAGATATAAATGTACAGCTTTAGAAAAGGGTCGTCCCCAATGGTTAATAAAGAGCTTCTAATTGCCTCCACCACAAGAGAGGTTAACTCCCTTCTGACTTAGAGAACTAAATTCCAAATTCACTGTTCCTGAGCTTGCAATTATGATAATGGGACTAGGTCAAGTAGTCTTCCTGCATTGATAATCAAGTCAAATGAATCACCCACACTAATCTTGGAACCACTTCTAAACAATCCCTGCATAATTAATAGTGAATTTCTTAATTATTATTCTGAAGTCTTTTCCAATCCCTCTAGCTCCTCACTCTCCTGCATCAAATCTTTTGTTAATTGTCACCCCATTACTCAGCTTTCTGTCAATAATCCCACTTCGTTATAAACTCCAATCTCCTTACCTGAACTTAGGAAGGTACTAGATTCCATGAATACTGGAAGAGCTCCAGGTTTGGATGGGCTGTGACTGAAACTGTTTTCTGCTTTTTGGGACCAGTTGTCCACCTCTGTCTTTGATATGTTAAGGGAGGCCATTTTCCTCAGGCACTAAACTTGGCTATTAATATGGTTGTCAATACTCTGCTTCTAAAATAAGGCAAAATGCAGAGCTATAAAACCTCTATCCCTCATGAAAACTGATGCAAATTTGCCAGCCAAGATTTTGGCACCATGGCCTCACAAGGTGATCTATAATATCTGTAATACACCCAGACCAGGTTGGCTTTATTCAGTCTGACCTGGGTTCTGATAATGTATGCAGACTACTAGAGGTGAGAGCCAACAATCAAGTATTGTAGTTGTTGGAGTTTTTTTGTAAGTATTGTTTTTCTCTGGATCTTCTGTTTTTGTTTTTTTTTTTTTGGTTAATTTTTTTCTTCTGTTATTGGATTTCTCTTTTGGCTTCTGTATTAGGATTTGTTTGCTTAGGATTGCCTTTTAGGCAACTTGTTTTTCCATATTTTGAGCAATTTGCATGTTTTTTTCTATACTTTCTAATAAATCCTTTATTTATAAAGATTCTGTTGCCCTTTTTGTGTAAGAGTGAAAGGTCAATGGTCATTCTTTTCCAGATTTTGGGGCATTTAAGTTTATTTTTGACATTAAAATCTCTTTTGGGCCTACAAAGCATAAAAGGGGTCACTGGACTTGGGATTAAGCCTCATTGGGATGTGGCCTTTTCCATTCATGAAAAGGAAACCTAGCCTGACCAATAAATTCTTTTTTGGAACATTTGGAGGCCTCAGACCCATTTGCCATGTCTGGGACTCCCACTCACAACAAAAATTTAATATGGATTGAGTAGCAACAGAAGGTTAAACAAGAACTGAGCAAAACTTCTATTATATCCTAAAGATGGATAAATATTCAATAAACAGAAGCCTTTTCATAGACCCCAAAAAGGCATGCTTTACTTATCTAACCTTCTATGGACAGACATGAGTATCTGTCTAAATAAACTAGCTGCCTATAGAATAAATCAGAAGAACACAGAGCTGAGAAATTAAAAGAGCAAAATATTTTCAGCAAGAACAAACAAAAACAAAAAACATGCTGCAAAAACTTGGAAGTAAATATTAAGCAAAAAATACTGGCAGAAAACGGACTTGATGAGATTTAAAAAATATTGCCAAAAAAACATCAAAAAATGGAATTTAGTAAGTTGAAAAAGATCAGGAGAGCAGATGAATCACGTGACACCACCCACTATGTCATAATGATATTGCCTGTTCATGATTCCTGAAGCTAATGGGGTTTAACCAGACAAACAAAGCAGTGTGAAAAGATTAAAAAATAAATAAATGATACATTTATGTAAGGAAATCGTGAAACAGTCAACTACCTGCACAATCTGGCATCATTCAAATTGAGAATTCAAAGCTGCCTTTTTGATTAAAGATCGTGGAGAAAAAATTCACAACCTGTGATCTAAGTTAAACTAATTTGTCTCCAGATGAACAAGATGAAAAGTACAATATTTTAAAGGCTTTGAATTTCTTTATTGTGGACGCACGTTTTAGATAAATTTAAAAATGAAAGACTCATTAAAAGCCTTTATAACTATTATGGAGAAAAATGAGAAAAATCCAAGTTGTGCTGGGTCTTATGAAAATGATAGTAGAGCTACTAATGTCACAGACTTTTATGGAAAAATAAAGAATACGCTGAAATCAAGACCTGATTTATTGTTTGGTCTTAAGACAAAAAGGATATATTGTTTGTGACCTTTGTGTTCCTTTATTCAACTGTATGATTTATAAAGATAAATGGAATTGCTAAATTAGTTTAATGTGATTTTTGGAAACAGTGCATGTAATGTTGCTCGGCCATTTATGGACTGCATCATACTTATAGTGTGTTTCTGTTATCTGTCTGCTACTTCCAACAAAGAGTTCACTGTTTCACAGTACCAAAAAGGATTCACTGGCTTAGTAGTCGATGGAAGTAATTCATAAGATAATATTTTAGCGTCTTTATTATATTTATGATACATTCTTTATTAATGCTCTTTAAATCTTACGTAATTCCTTTTAACAGTCACAAAATAATTCAAACAACCACACTTGGACTCTGTTGTTTATTATACTTTTCTTAGTAAAACCCAATATAACCTGACATTTAGAAACTGTGGTTTTCCTGTTGCTTAAAAGGTTTCATTCATTTTTATGTAAACCAAGGCCTGGTAATAACAATTTCAATACCTGAATAAAAAAAAACACCAATACCATTACTCTCACTTAGATCATTTTTCAACTCAGTCACTTTTTGTCTTGCTATAATATGTTAACAAATCCTTGTGCATTTTTACTTACTTCATTTGAATTATTTTAATGAAATAAAAATGCTTACTACTGAAAAGCAGCTTCATACAGAGGTTCACACTTTGGCATGAATATTCCATTGTTTAATTTAAAATCAGCACTTCCTGCAAATGGTAACACATTATAAATTAAATGAGTAAATATTTCATTTATAAGTAAACTGTAGAGAAAGGTGAATCACATTTGTCGTCCTTTGTGTTTTACACTGTTCTGCTCCAATTGCTTGCATATGAAAGCTTCTGAAAGACTCACTCCATAAACTGCTTACAAGAACAAAGAATATATACAATACAAACTGACTCTATGGGCAGAAAAACTGTATAGGTTTTATTGAATTATATCAAGACAAAGTTCAGTCCTGATTTGTACACCTGTAATTATAGAATTTAAATAAACTCAATAAATTCACAATAGATAAACTGTCAGGCTCAGTTAATCTTATATTTCTGTATGTCCTCCCGTGCACTGTCTGTGCTGGCTATTCTCCAGTTATGGTTTCTTTCATTTACATTTACATTTATTTGCTTGTCAGATGTTTTTATCCAAAGCAACTTACAAAAGAGGTCATCAATATCAAGTAAGTGTGTGGGACTGTTTAGGAGCAAGTGTTACAGCACAAGGTTACAAAATTGATCATCGAAAGTGAAGAGCTTAGAAGCAAAATACAAGCTCTTTACAATTCCTAGGCTATGAGACCTTCTTCTTCTTTTTTCGGCTGCTCCCTTTAGGGGTTGCACTAGCGGATCATCTTTTTCAAAACCTTTCTGTCCTCTGCATCTTGCTCTGTTACACCCACCAACTGCATGTCCTCTCTCACCACATCCATAAACCTCATCTTAGGCCTTCCTCTTTTCCTTTTTCCTGGCAACTCCATCCTTAACATCCTTCTCCCAATATACTCAGCATCTCTCCTCTGCATATGTCCAAACCACCGCAATATCGCCTCTCTGACTTTGTCTCCCAACCGTCCAACCTGAGCTGACCCTCTAATGTACTCATTTCTAATCCTATCCATCCTCGTCACACCCAGTGCAAATCTTACCTACTTTAACTCTGCAACCTCCAGCTCTGTCTCCTGCTTTCTGGTCAGTGCCACCGTCTCCAACCCATATAACATAGCAGGTCTCACTACCATCCTGTAGACCTTCCCTTTCACTCTTGCTGATACCCGTCTGTCACAAATTACTTCTGAAACTCTTCTCTACCCATTCCACCCTGCCTGCATGCTCTTCCACAATCCCCATTACTCTGTACTGTTGATCCCAAGCATTTAAACTCATCCACCTTCACCAACTCTACTCCCTGCATCCTCACCATTCCACTGACCTCCCTCTCATTTATACACATGTATTCTGTCTTGTTCCTACTGACCTTCATTCCTCTCCTCTACAGAGCATATCTCGACCTTGCCAGGGTCCCCTCAACTTGCTCCCTACTATCGCTACAGATCACAATGTCATCAGCAAACATCATAGTCTACGGGGACTCCTGTCTAATTCCGTCTGTAAACCTGTCCATCACCATTGCAAATAAGAAAGGGCTCAGAGCTGGTCCTTGATGTAATCCCACCGTCACGTTAAATGCATCCATCACTCCTACCGCAGACCTCACCATTGTCACACTTCCCTCATACATATCCTGTACAACTGTTACATACTTCTCTGTCACTCCCGACTTCCTCATGCAATACCACAGTTCCTCTCGAGGCACCCTGTCATATGCATTCTCCAGGTCCACAAAGACACAATGTAACTCCTTCTGGCCTTCTCTGTACTTCTCCATCAACATCCTCAGAGCAAACATCGCATCTGTGCTGACAGTACTCCATCATTATACACAGAAGTTCAATATGGTGTCCCGCAGGGCTCAATACTGGGACCTTTACTGTTTTCACTTTACATGCTTCCACTGGGATCACTCATTAGGAAACATAATGTTAATTTTCACTCGTATACAGATGACACCCAGTTATACCTTTCATTTAAATCAAATGAAGTTTCTCCAATGTTGTCTTTAATTAGTTGTGTTAGTGAATTAAAGGAGTGGATGAATGAGAACTACTTGTCTTTAAACACAGATAAAACAGAGATGTTAATTGTTGGAGGGAATGACGCTGATCATAACAATATTTTGTCATCATTTAATTCAGTTGGAATCCCCATTAATTATACTGAATCAGCCCGCAATCTAGGAGTTATCTTTGACTCTAGCATGTCATTTAAAGCGCAGATTACAAAGTTGTCCAAATCATGTTTCTTCCATCTTAAAAAGGTTAGGAAATTAAGGCGCTTTCTAAATAAACAGGATTCTGAGAAAATAATTCATGCATTTATCTCTAGTAGGATTGACTACTGCAATGCGGTGTTCACTGGATGTTCAAACTGTTCTCTATACAGCCTCCAGTTAATCCAAAATGCGGCTGCAAGAATTATTACAAGAACAAGAAAATACGAACACATAACTCCAGTTCTTAAATCCTTACACTGGCTCCCGGTTAAGTTTAGGGCAGATTTCAAAATCCTCCTTTTAACATATAAAGCATTAAATGGCCAAGGTCCGGCTTACTTGTCAGAACTTATCATGACTTACAAACCAGAGCGCACATTAAGACCTCAAGATGCCGGTCTGCTTATGATTCCAAGGATTAATAAAATAACAGTGGGAGGTCGAGCTTTTATTTACAGGGCCCCTAAACTGTGGAATGGTCTGCCTGCTACTATAAGAGATGCCCCTTCGGTCTCAGTTTTTAAATCCCGGCTGAAGACTCACTACTTCAGTTTAGCATATCCTGACTAGAGCTGCTGATTAACTGTACAGACTGCATCTCTGTTAATAGTCATTACCACTAAAACATAAGTAACATGATAGTTATAACTGGATACTAACCCTCACCTATTCTGTTTCTCTTCTCGGTACTCAAATGTGGCACTTGGTGCCACGGCCCACCTGTCAAGTTGTTTTGCCTGCCTAAGATAAAGTCATCCCTGAGGGAGGATCGCAGGAATCATGGAAAGGAGGGGTCCTTTCATCGGATTGGCTGGCCCAGCACTATTTCAGCCATGGAATGGCCAAATGGGGGAGGCAGCTTGATGGATGAGGTCTCCAGGACTCTAAAAATATCCAAATCTTCTTATGTGATATCATCTACTGTTAAATTCTGCTCCGTACTTCTAAAATTTTTATTTTTATACTGTATTGAGGATTTGTTCTATTCTGTGTATTGTATTATATTGTATTGACCCCCTTCTTTTGACACCCACTGCACGCCCAGCCTACCTGGAAAGGGATCTCTCTTTTAACTGCCTTTCCCAAGGTTTCTTCCATTTTTCCCTACAAGGTTTTTTTTTTTGGGGGGGAGTTTTTCCTTGTCTTCTTAGAGAGTCAAGGCTAGGGGGATGTCAAGAGGCAGGGCCTGTCAAAGGCCATTGCGGCACTTCTTGTGTGATTTTGGGCTATACAAAAATAAAGTGTATTGTATTGTATTGTATCTGTGGTGCTCTTTCTTGGCATGAAACCATACTGCTGCTCACTAATCATCACCTCACTTCTTAACCTAGCTTCCACTACTCTTTCACATAACTTCATGCTGTAGCTCATCACTTTTATCCCCCTGTAGTTATTACAGTCCTGCACATCCCCTTTATTCTTAAATATCGGTACCAGTACACTTCTCCACTCCTCAGGCATCCTCTCACATTAAACAATCTGGTTAAAAATTCCACTGCCATCTCTCCTAAACATCTCCATGCTTCCACAGGTATGTCATCTGGACCAACGAACTTTCCATTTTTCATTCTCTTCATAGCTGTCCTTACTTCTTCCTTGCTAATCCGTTGCACTTCCTGATTAGCCAATTGGTACAGGTCCTTTTCTCCCTCCTTAGTGTCCAACTTCTAATACAACTCATCATATGCCTTTTCTTTAGCCTTCGCCACCTCTCTCTTCACCTTGCGCCTTATCTCCTTGTACTCTTGCCTACTTTCTGCATCTCTCTGACTATCCCACTTCTTCTTTGTCATCCTCTTCCTCTGTATACTCTCCTGTACTTCTCCATTCCACCACCAGGTTTCCTTTTCCTCCACCCTCTGTCCGGTTGTCATGCCAAGCACTCTTCTTGCTGTCACCCTTACTACATCTGCTGTAGTTGCCCAGCTGTCTGGTAACTCTTCACTGCCACCCAGTGCCTGTCTCACCTCCTCCCTAAACTCAACCTTGCAGTCTTCTGTCTATTACTGAATCTTAAACATCTTGGTTGATTTTTGATTTACATGCTTTGTTTCTCTGTTATTTTTGGTTAAATATATGTGTTACTCTTTGAAACACAGTATCACTTCCCCATGCCTATCAAACAGTCTATCAAGTGTCATTAACATTATGTTGTTTGAATTCTTCTTGTTGCACATATTCAAATGTATACTTTCCACCATAAAAAACAGTTTACAAAATTAAACTGGCTTTGCAGACAAAAGCATTATAGATTTAAATGAATGGCTTAATAAATGTAATTATGAAGTAAATAGGCTGGAAGCAATCATACAAAAAGCTCAGATAAACTTAAGTTGCATTGCATTGTTTCAGTATTACAAAATTCATTTTTTGTCCTTTCACTTTTTAAGGTGGATGTAATTGAAGTAAAACTAGAAAACAAAGGCAGTATGTGATACAGTGAATATCACAGCATCAAAACTCTTGCTTCAAGCCCAACTCAGTTGGTCTGTATGGCACTTTTGAAACCCTAAGTTAACTCTATCCCACCTCCCAAAGATATGCATAATAATGTATCTGATGTCTGTAAACTGGTTCAGTATGAGAGACAGTGAAGTGCACGCCAGTGTACTCTGCAATGGAGAGGCGCCACTTCCTGGCTTGACAAATTGCTCATGACCGTTTCTCATTTTAGAGACTCTGACCACAAAGCCGTGAACTGAATTAAGCACGGAGAAAATAATGTATACATTTAAAACACATAAAAAGTTAACTGATTGCTAATTTTATAAATACATTGAAGTACTGTATATGCCCAGGAAATCTGCCATCAGTTGCCAAACTTTTACATGCATCATTAACCTTTATGAAGCTGTTGACAACAATTAAATACATTTAAAGGTGATATCAAAATGAAGAGCAATACATTTTGATCATAATTCCTTAACCAAAATTACTGGCCAGCCTTTAACATGTTATGTTGTTTTAATAGACTGAATGAAATTTAATTCTAAAAGTGTTTTGCTTTTTTTCTTATTCGATCTGAATGGTACACCAGATATGTTTTTGTATTTAATTGAATATGCCATAAATGAGTATATTACTGACTTGTGTGCTGTCAACTGTCTCAAGTCCACCTTCCCAGATGTTTTCTTATTCTCATGAGGACTTTGCTGTCTTGTAAGTTTAGAATATAATGGGACTTGGCAGTGAAACCACTTGACCTCATTTTTACTGAAAATGTATACTTTAGGCTGAAAATGGTTGATTCTCAGAAAATAGTGGTCAGAACTAAACTGAGCAGACTTTAACCACCAAAGAATGAGTGACAAAAAGAATTAGTCTGCAGATGAAACAATCTGTTTCCAGATATGCATAAGAAGAAAATGTGTGCTTTTTGTTGAAATATTTTAGAGGACAGAGAAAAAGCATTTTTTCCTATTTTGTTTTTGGGTTTTTTTCTTCCATTGAAATATTATTCAAATATTTCATTTAGAGTTTGCCACAAATGTTTGATTAAAAAATGATTGACCCATTTTCTACACATTTTGAATAGCATACTTTGCAGCAACCACTATCACAAAACCTATAAAAATGATTACAACACAAGAAAGGTAGACACATATGGCATATTAAATTATAGAGTTTAATTTTCTGTGTTTGATAACAATTGATTTAAAAAAGTTGTTTTTTTTTATCTCTCAGACTAATTCAGCATTTTAGGATCTATTTACTTTTGCAGAGACTGGACTGAAAATGAATCCATTGGTTTTTTTTTCATATCAACTTTGGATAAGGGTTAAAACACATCCCAGTAAATGGCAGATTTTATGAAATCGGGTAAAGTATTTTGTTCTTAAGTTCTATATTGAAACAAATTCATTTTAATATGCCATTATGGTCAGCTCATTTAAAGTAATACTATGAATTGATTTCTATTTTGAACCTTCTTTTTCTACAAGACAGGAAACCATTCCTTCTCAGGATACCTTTTATTTCTGTAGTCATATTTTTTGGGCATGTTCAGTCTGTAGATGCAATGAGATACATAAACTTTAGTAAATTTTAGTTTCAAATTTCTTTCACATAATAAGGCAAAAATTATGGCATAACTTTGATTCTGAATTGCAAATCTTCAATTTTGTACTCTTTATGTACTTGTATTTGATTTTTACTGTTTTGCCCTGGGCACTACCATCTAAAGATATGACACCTGTTGTCAAGAATATGATCAGACAGCATTGTGATCACAGTTTCTTTATTTAAAAAGGCATCATGCAAAACTCATGACCTGTGCATTGAATTCAATTAATAAATAACAAGTTGTGTTAGTAAAGGATAACTGCTATACTTAGTGTGTGAATCTTTTTCCAAAATTTTTAGACCTTTTTTGATTTTGCATTTAACTTTACAGTAGTTTTTTTGATGACACTTGTGGATTTTGATTTTCACCACAGTTTTCTTCCTCAATTACGATTGCTCCTTTCTGGTGCCTCTGTCCCTTTCCCTAAGGTCTGCTTCCATGTGCTCTTCTTATTCCGCCATTCCAGGAAGACTTTAGTGATAGAACTCTCTGTCAGTCAATACTTTATTTTCTGGAGTACTCAGAATTGCCAGTATATCTAAAGTGGATTTTCATTTCATATTCTAGCTGGCATTCGTAGAATGAGAACTTGTTCTGTAAGACATTAGAATGGCTATGCACAGAGCTGGCTGACTGGCATTATAGTCTGTGACATGCAAGGACAGCACAAGCAACTACAGTAAAAGGCAGCATTTCATTTTTTTTCAAAGTATTTTATTCACTCCTGTGATGGACTGCTGTATGCACCTAAAAGTGTGAAATTCATCATTGCAGCATGCATATCACTCTACACCAACTGAACAAGCTTTAGTGATGGGCTGACTATCGATAGTTAGTATATATCACAAGTGCTGCCATGGACACATGTCATTCTTGATACTGTTTCCATGACATAATACCAATAAAGGTAGAATAACAATAATGTTTGCTCTTTACTGGTTCAATACATTGAATAACAAAAAGTGAGTAATGAATAATCCATGCAGTACTTCCATGTAAATTTCACTTTAGTGTTATTACAGGAAAACACTCAATACAGATTTTATAATACAATACAACTGATTGTACTGTTCAACAATATACAATCAAGTATATTAACTTAAATAATAATTACTATGTACAAAAATACATGTAAAATGGACAAGAAGTTGGATCATATGAACAACTTAAATTATATTTCATTTGAAACTAAACACATTGGGTCAAATGAAGTAAACAAGTTGCAAAGAAAGACAGATTTGAACAGGGGTGGTTTAACACCTCTGCCCACGTCAGCCTTTACAAAGCTAGGTGTTTGTGTGTGCACATGTTTGCATATTTACCTCCATGTATGCGTACATATATATTTAAATAAATTATGTATCTCATAAACTAGTTGTGCAAAAAATATGCAAATCAATGGGCTAGGTCCCATGACTAAATGGAGCAGACTGCAAAAAATCTTGGTTAAATTAAATAGTTTCTACTGGAGTTATAATTGGACATAATTCAAACTATTTCTGAAGGACACATGGATAAGTACTGGAACAAAAACGATACACCTGGAGCCTGTAACTCAACAAACACAATGCATTTGTTTGAAGAGGATAGTTTTTGTTTGTTTTTTTTTTTAATTTACCATGTACATAGGTGTCGGCATTCATGGCAGATATCTCGGAAACTGCTTCATCTAAAATGTTCCATCTTTGCTAGGATGTAGTCATTCAGGAGCTCTACACAACACAAAAGGCTGTAATCTGAAGATGTATGATTGTAGATTCAGATATCATAAATGTGTACTGGTCAGCGCTGCACTGTCTTTGTTTGTACCACTGTCTGTATTTGCACTGTTCTGCAATGTTTGCACATGCTTGCGTACATGCACTTTATGTTGTAATGTGTAGCTTTTTCTGTAGTCCTGTGTTCTATGTAGCACCGTGGTCCTGGAGGAATATTGTTTCATTTCATTATGTACTATGATAATTGAATAGAGCTGAAATGACAATAAAAGCTACTTGACTTGATTACTCAATAGGACTGATATACAATGTTGTTGCAAAGGGGTCGTTCCTTATGCAAATATACTAACTTTACACAAATATAGTTGTCTGTGCCATTGTGATTCTACATAAATTCATCCATCCATCCATCCATTTTCCAACCCGCTGAATCCGAACACAGGGTCACGGGGGTCTGCTGGAGCCAATCCCAGCCAACACAGGGCACAAGGCAGGGAACCAATCCCGGGCAGGGTGCCAACCCACCGCAGGACACACACAAACACACCCACACACCAAGCACACACTAGGGCCAATTTAGAATCGCCAATCCACCTAACCTGCATGTCTTTGGACTGTGGGAGGAAACCGGAGCGCCCGGAGGAAACCCACGCAGACACGGGGAGAACATGCAAACTCCACGCAGGGTGGACCCGGGAAGTGAACCCGGGTCTCCTAACTGCGAGGCAGCAGCGCTACCACTGCGCCACCGTGCCGCCCTACATAAATTGAATTATTCACAAAAATAGTCTTGCAGAGTGAATCAATTAATTGATACTGACAGCTAAAACACTACTTAAATGTATGTTTCCTTGCATTTAATTATTTAAAAATCATTGTTTTAATCGTTTATTGAATTACAGTCTGTGGAAATACACAGTTAATGTACTGTATTTTTACAGATATTTTTACAGGGTATTCACCTTTTTTCCCCCAAACATTACATCAAGTTGAGTTTTGAAGGTTCCTAAACTCTTTCTCCCATCCACCTCACTATTTGCTCACTTTTTCCTTGTGTCTCTGGTTCTCTGTGTCAATGAAAACATTCTACCATTTCTACAATATTTCCATCATGTAGCCATGGATTTCATTTTTAACTGTTATTTTACAACCCATATAAATGAAACGGTATGAATATACACAAACTGAAAGTGTCCCACAATGCAACAGGAACCAGTCCAGCCACAATTTTACAGTAATTTGCTGTTTTATGATAGAGGATGGCTTAGCCTGCTGTGATTACACAATAGATTTTCCATTGCAATATTTTATTGTGAAACATTACACTTAACTCCAGTGAAATGCTGGCATTGTTTAACATTGATAGCTTAAGTGGTGGACCATTCCCATAACTTAAGCAGCTTTGGCTTCTGGAGGATTGAAATATCCATAAAGTCTCTTTCAAATATTTTCATACTTCTTAAAGCTTTCAAATTTTATTTGATCAGAAATGTGTTTAGCTATTCTTTTTAACCTATATATCTCAAGACATACACCAACACTACTTATCTTATGATCATCAGATTTCATTACTTGGTTCCAAATATGTGAATAGTGGTGTGTGTTGCTGACTCAGAGCTCCAAGTAGAATCCTGGGTTGTTAATCCTGGTGTAGGCTGCATCTTTGTGGAATTTGCTTGTCCCCACTGCTACGTTAATGGGCATGATGATAGATAGATAGATAGATAGATAGATAGATAGATAGATAGATAGATAGATAGATAGATAGATAGATAGATAGATAGATAGATAGATAGATAGATAGATAGATAGATAGATAGATAGGAAATGTTCTACATTTTTAAATACAGTATAAGTGCTGAAGTTAGTTGATTGCAGTGTTATATAACAAATGAACCACTGATACTTTTAAAAGGTAACAAATCACTGTGTGCTGGTGACTGCACGTGACCATTGCCCGCAAGAAACTTCAATCGTGTCGGCTCTCAGCTGAGCACAAGGTATTTGGCTGTGCCACAGTCATTTGCCTGTATACGAAAAGTAAATAACTACCCAAAATGATCAGAACGTTTAAACGAATATTGAGTTTCCCCTGTATCTTATTGATGGTTTCAGTACTCACTGTACAAGGTAACTGTTTAATTTTCTTTTTTTATTGAGTGAAATATAATTATGTTATAAATCAATATTTTTCTGTAAACTATATAATTTTTAAATACCATTACTTGTATTAGATTGTTAGCAGTAAAATCATTTGAATTTATGGACGATTTTTAATATTAGAGAACAGTTCATCAAAACAATAAGCACTGGAATGTACGATTCCACTGAAAATGTTCATTTTTTGCGAGCATTGTTTATACAGTAATACGCTTCGTGACTTACTCAATACAGCAGGTAGCTTTTGTCATTAAGTTTTCCCTCTAGATGGCCCGACATCTTCCATCCTTCAACATCCGACTGCTGTGGCAGTCGAAGCCGGGCGCAATGTGACGCTGTTCTGCAACATCGAAACTTTCACCGGCTACTGCTACTCCGTCTGGTGGTTCAAGGTGCAGCACGCAGAGCCCATGTTCACCCCGCTCAACACCCTGACCGACAAGAAGTATTTGAGAGACGTTGTGGAGAAAGTGTGCTCGCTCACAATCGAGGGTCTGCAGACAAGCGACTCGGCGACCTACTACTGCGCATACATACGCGGCTCAGGGGCTTCCATCGGTCCTGGCTCAACAGTTTGGGTCAAACGTAAGTTTGTAAATGGGGCTTAATAATATTGAATACTGTACAGTACAGTGCTTTTAGAAATGTACTCTTCCTTTCTAGAAAATGTTTTAAAAATCGTGAAGGATGAAACACTCCAGCAGTTAGTGAATTTGTAAATAAATGAAACTGTGACACATTCCCGAACACATTTCTGCTGAGTATTACAGTTTTTAAATATATTTTCACTTACTTAATTTCATCATGCTGTGTCTCCAGAACATTCTGATCAGACCCCATCCATGAAGATACTAGTGCCCTCCGAGGAAGATGAGTCTAAGGTAATAATCGTTTGTCTGGTGGATGGAGTCGATCAAGCACCCTACTGGATCATATCAGGACACAGGCAAAACGGAACTACCGACGTCGGAGTCAGTGACTCCAGTAATTCGACTTCTCATTTCATTCGAAACCAAATCTCAGTTCCAGTGGAGACGTGGGCGTCCGGAGCTCCGTGCACCTGCGTGTTGGAGACAGAGAACCAGAGACTGAATAGGACAGTGAGGGGTAAAACAGGTAAGGGGAACGTGGTCTATATAATAGCATTTCACGATGAACACTGTACGGAAGAGTATCAGGGCCACTGTAAGCTCACTGTAATGCATTTTCTGACATTCTAAATACTGCACTTCTCAAAAAATTCATGGGTTGCACAAGATCAAATCAAATAACTATTATCACAAAAAAATCTGATTACCAGTAAAAGTGACGATCGTTGTTACTTTTTAAATATTGCCATTACAGCAGCGTTTCTCAACCTTTAAGTATTTGCGACCCGAGTTTTCATAACAGTTCTAATCGCGCCCCCTAACGTTTTTTTGAAAAGAGCCCACTAATACCAATTTGTTCTTTTTAAATTAATGATATATCATAGATGCATATTTTATTATACCTACTTAACTTTTATCGGCATTTATCTAACTCTATTTTTATTTTTCTAGTATCAGAATGTAGTTTAAGTTAATTTGTTTTGGTTTCAATAGATGTATTTTTCATATTTTCGATTCTTGTTTTCTTTTTTTCACATCTTCGCGCCCCCCTTTTTGTTACTTGGCGCCTCCCTAGGGGGGTCCGCCCCTCTGATTGAGAAACACGGCATTATAGGCTAGAATGCAAGTGTCCCAACCGTCATATATTTATTTACACTCTGATTAATATCAACTTCTCTGCTTTCTCGAGACAAGAATGTTCTTTTTGTGTATGATTGGATTCCAAAGTTGCGATAATTTGCTGCTGGGTTAGAGTGTTACTTCTTTTTATTTTCTAGTGTTTACAGTATTTTAAACCATACAGAAGTTTAACTCATATGTAAAAACATGGTTGCTACTGAATCATTGATTCATTGATAGGGCATGTAAGCTGGCAAAACTAACTTTTTTGTGTTTTTCCTTCTATTAAACCCCTATTCATGATAAAACTTCTGAAACTATAAACTCTGTTAAGTTCAGTTAACTGCACATGCAAAATTTCATTAACATCCGCTAAGCTGTTTCTTGGAATGACGTCTTGATTTTAACTTGTTATCAACATGCATACAGAATTTGGAGGAATACGTGTTTGCCCCCAGAATTGTAGTCACCATCCCCGGCAGCCAGTATGTGCAACATTTGCGTTTTTTGGCGAACAAACAAACAAACAAGATGCGACCTGAAGGCGAGCATGCGGTCCTTAGTGTGCAAAATGGATGCATAACAACAAACGAATCCGAAAAACTCAAATGAAATATAGAAGATGCATGTTCTGATTTTATTTGTTCATTAAAATTAGACTTAAAACATTTAATATTTATTTATCCTATCCAGAAATTGCTGCTATAAACCGGGAAATTAAATTTCACGGTTTGGCACCCCAAAATACACGAAAGGCTGCGTGAGTGACACTTCGTTTCTTATTTTCTTGTTAATTTTAGCCTTTTCTTTTTATTGGTTTATTGCATTTTTTGTTCCATCTTTTTTCTTTTGCGCCATTCCCGACAATGAGAATGCTACTTTATTATTTCTTTCTTGTAATGACGTTTTTGAAATTTGTTAAATGCAGTGTTTAATAAAAGAGAGCCTTGCCAATTTTTAAAGCGCTTAATAGTATCCAAACAGGACTGTACAAAAAGACAATACTGCAGTAATTTTCATTAAATTAAATCTTTTAGATTTGGAAACTGTAAATCAGATATTGGAACATTTCATTATAGAAACAAATCGAATAACATGTTTAAGAAATAGCAAGCATAATTTAAAGAAAAGAAAAAAGTTTCATTATTCAGATTTTTAGTCGGGAGAACTATATTCGGTTGGCAATGATCTTAACTAATATTTACTCCTTTAATTGGAACAAGTCAATGATTTCATAACTGCTGTGGTATGCATATAAAGAGAATTGTTCAGCTCTGTATAGACAAGCCAAATGCTGAATAATGGGTATTCTATGAATCAAAATATTATGATCAAACAATTAATTTAACAACTGCTAACTGTAATATCTTTAAGTAGCATTACTATTCTGACTCTTATTTTATATATGGCATCACATAATTTTGAAAGAATGCTTTGTATGACTGACTGAGAGAGAAAGAGTGAGAGATAGGAAATATAAATTATTACTAAGAGTTGTATTATTTGATTTCAGGTAACTTCAGAATCAATCTTGTCTTATTCTTAAGAAGTCTGGGGATATTCTTCTTTTCATTAACAGCTATTATAATTGTAAGAATATCCTGGTATTTGTCAACGAAAAAGAGGCTGAAGTAAAGACGTTACCTATTTTTAAAAAGTTATTGTCTTGCCTTTTTTTTTTCATTCAACATTTTATCAAGTCAAGTCAATTTTACAGAGCACATTTAAAACAACAGAAATCGACCAAAGTGCTACACAGCTTCCATAAATACACTTCTATATATAAAAATTAAAAAAGCTAAGGCAAAAAGATAGGCTTTCAGGTGGGATTTAAAAGTGACCAAAATTGGTCCTGGCCTAAAGGTAGACTATTCCAAAGTGGGCAAAAGCCACAAAAGCACTTTTACACAATAAGGATCTCTTTTGTATGCTGTAAATGAAAACAGAAGCTGTTTTGATGTTTAAATATCCAAGAACCAGTGTGTTAAGAAATCTTTCAGATGTTGCTTCACTGGTGAGAGTTCAGAGTAATATGTTGAACTGAGCTGACTAGGATTCCTTATTTCTAGCGACTACGCCAAGGACCTTTGGGGACTGCTAAGAATCTTTCTGGTCACGTGAGAGATATACTCCCCCTCCAGCATATCCTGCATCTGCCCCTCAGTCTTCTCCCAGGACCATCCCTGGTACACCCAGTGATATCCTAACTACATGCTCAGACTACTTGGTTCTGTTTGATCTGGAAAAGCAACGGTTGTACTTTGAGGTCAGTCCATATGGCCTACTTCCTCACCTTGTCATGGAGAGTGAGCTCAGCAACTGAAAGCAGAAACTAAATTTTGCCCATTTGTACACAAGACCATAGTTGAGAACTGAGACACACATAGATACAGGTTATTTTGTCATTCCAAATGTGATTAAGACTACAGTGGACTAAGACTAAGTAGATAGTACCCTTCTGAATATCAAATCTAAGGTCACTTAAAGGTCAGATACTCTAAATAGTTCTTCAATGAATACTTGAAAACAAATGTCAAGGTTTTGTTCTGTACAAGTATAAGTCAGGGCGGCACGGTGTTGGCTGGGATTGACTCCAGCAGACCCCCGTGACCCTGTAGTTAGGATATAGCGGGTTGGATAATGAGGCATTGAGGCAGCCATCACATCCTATGTAACAAACACCAATTGTACTGATTCCTGCTAATGACTTGTAAGTACACCTCACCCATCTGGAGTCTTTTATTTGAGGCAACTTCACAATAGTAGAGAGATTACTCTTAACTGAAAGGTTTGGTTCTAGAGTCTGCCTGCATGTACTTAATATTTTTCAGTCTTCTGTACAAGTTCTGTTTCCTTCCCAACCAGAAATCTTACGTTCACCATCTCCAAAGGAAATGTTCCCAATACCAAGGTCTACTGGAACTGTTCAGTTCTTGACTGGTCACTTGATCACCTTGTGAGCTGTGAGCCCTAATGGAATTCCAAGCTGTGCTACTGCTACCGGTAAGAGAAAACTGAGAAGTCCAAAACTGAAAGTAAAGACAAGGAGATGAATCACTTAGCCAGCAACCATTGTTAAAGTCAACAGTGTGAAGTACAAAAAACATTTTGCCAAAACCAATAAGTGAAACCCTAAACCAATAATCCACATAAAAATCATACACATCCACCCATCCACCCTCTTCCGCTTATCCGAGGTCAGGTCGCGGGGGCAGCAGCTTGAGCAGAGATACCCAGACTTCCCTCTCCCCAGCCACTTCTTCTAGCTCTTCCAGGAGAATCCCGAGGCGTTCCCAGGCCAGCTGGGAGACATAGTCCCTCCAGCGTGTCCTGGGTCTTCCCTGGGGCCTCCTCCCGGTTGGACGTGCCTGGAACACCTCACCAGGGTGGCGTCCAGGAGGCATCCTGATCAGATGCCTGAGCCACCTCATCTGACTCCTCTCGATGCGGAGGAGCAGCGGCTCTACTCTGAGCCCCTCCCGGATGACTGAGCTTCTCACCCTATCTTTAAGGGAGACCCCAGACACCCTGCGGAGGAAACTCATTTCAGCCTCTTGTATTCGCGATCTCGTTCTTTCAGTCACTACCCATAGCTCATGACGATAGTAGAGGGTAGGAACATAGATCGACTGGTAAATTGAGAGCTTTGCCTTATGGCTCAGCTCCTTTTTCACCACGACAGACCGATGCAGAGCCCGCATCACTGCAGACACCACACCGATCCGCCTGTTGATCTCACGCTCCATTCTTCCCTCACTCGTGAACAAGACCCCGAGATACTTGAACTCCTCCACTTGAGGCAGGATCTCGCTCCCAACCCTGAGAGGGCACTCCACCCTTTTCTGGCTGAGGACCATGGTCTCGGATTTGGAGGTGCTGATTCCCATCCCAGCCGCTTCACACTCAGCTGTGAACCGATCCAGAGAGAGCTGAAGATCACGGCCTGATGAAGCAAACAGGACAACATCATCTGCAAAAAGCAGTGACCCAATCCTGAGTTCACCAAACCGGACTCCCTCAACGCCCTGGCTGCGCCTAGAAATTCTGTCCATAAAAGTTATGAACAGAATTGGTGACAAAGGGCAGCCCTGGTGGAGTCCAACTCTCACTGGAAACGGGTTCGCCTTACTGCCGGCAATGCGGACCAAGCTCTGACACCGGTTGTACAGGGACTGAACAGCCCTTATCAGGGGGTCCGGTACCCCATACTCCCAGAGCACCCCCCACAGGATTCCCCGAGGGACACGGTCAAATGCCTTTTCCAAGTCCACAAAACACATGTAGACTGGTTGGGCAAACTCCCATGCACCCTCCAGGACTCTGCTAAGGGTGTAGAGCTGGTCCACTGTTCCGACGACCAGGACGAAAACCACACTGTTCCTCCTGAATCCGAGGTTCGACTATCCAACGGACCCTCCTCTCCAGAACCCCCGAATAGACTTTTCCAGGGAGGCTGAGGAGTGTGATCCCTCTGTAGTTGGAACACACCCTCTGGTCCCCCTTCTTAAAGAGGGGGACCACCACCCCGGTCTGCCAGTCCAGAGGCACTGTCCCTGATGTCCATGCAATGTTGCAGAGATGTGTCAACCAAGACAGCCCTACAACATCCAGAGCCTTGAGGAACTCCGGGCGTATCTCATCCACCCCTGGGGCCCTGTCATCAAGAAGTTTTTTGACCACCTCGGTGACCTCAGTCCCAGAGATGGGGGAGCCCACCTCCAAGTCCCCAGGCTCTGCTTCTTCATTGGAAGACATGTTAGTGGGATTGAGGAGGTCTTCGAAGTACTCCCCCCACCGACCCACAACGTCCCAAGTCGAGGTCAGCAGCACACCATCCCCACCATATACAGTGTTGACACTGCAATGCTTCCCCCTCCTGAGACGCCGGACGGTGGACCAGAATCTCCTCGGAGCCGTCCGAAAGTCGTTCTCCATGGCCTCCCCAAACTCCCCCCATGCCCGAGTTTTTGCCTCAGCAACCACCGAAGCCGCCTTCCACTTGGCCTGCTGGTACCTATTAGCTGCCTCCAGAGTCCCACAGGACAAAAGGGACCGGTAGGTCTCCTTCTTCAGCTTGACAGCATCCCTCACCGCCGGTGTCCACCAACGGGTTTAGGGATTGCCACCACGACAGGCACCGACCACCTTACAGCCACAGCTCCGGTCAGCTGCCTCAACAATAGAGGCACGGAACATGGCCCATTCGGACTCAATGTCCCCCACTTCCCTCGGGACGTGTTCGAAGTTCTGCTGGAGGTGGGAGTTAAAGCTACTTCTGACAGGGAGCTCTGCCAGATGTTCCCAGCAGACCCTCACAACACATTTGGGCATACCAGGCCTGACCGGCATCCTCCCCCACCATTGAAGCCAACTCACCACCAGGTGGTGATCAGTTGACAGCTCCGCCCCTCTCTTCAACCGAGTGTCCAAGACATGTGGCTGCAAGTCCGACGACACGACCACAAAGTCGATCATCGAACTGAGGCCTAGGGTGTCCTGGTGCCAAGTGCACATATGAACACCCCTATGCTTGAACATGGTGTTTGTTATGGACAATCCATGACGAGCACAGAAGTCCAATAACAAAACATCACTCGGGTTCAGACCCAATCACACCCTTCCAGGTCTCACTGTCATTGCCCACGTGAGCATTGAAGTCTCTCAGCAGAACGAGGGAGTCCCCAGAAGGTATGCCCTCTAGCACCCCCTCCAGGGACTCCAAAAAGGGTGGGTACTCCGAACTGCTGTTCGGTGCATATGCACAAACAACAGTTAGGACCCGTCCCCCCACCCGAAGGCGGAGGGATGTTACCCTCTTGCCCATCGAGGTAAACCCCAATGTACAAGCTCCAAGTCGGGGGGGCAATAAGTATGCCCACACCCGCTCGGCGCCTCTCACCGGGGCAACTCCAGAGTGGTGCAGAATCCAGCCCCTCTCAAGGAGATTGGTTCCAGAGTTCAAGCTGTGCGTCGAGGTGAGCCCAACTATATCTAGCCGGAACCTCTCGACCTTGCGCACTAGCTCAGACTCCTTCCCCTTCAGAGAGGTGACATTCCACGTCCCAAGAGCCAGCTTCTGTAGCCAAGGATCAGACCGCCAAGGTCCCCGCCTTTGGCCACCACCCAACTCACACTGCACCTGACCTCCTTGGCCCCTCCCATAGGTGGTGAGCCCATGGGAAGGGGAACCCACATTGCCTCTTCGGGCTGTGCCCGGCCGAGCCCCATGGGTGCAAGCCCAGCCACCAGGCACTCGCCATCGAGCCCCACCTCCAGGCCTGGCTCCAGAGGGGGGCCCCGGTGACCCACGTCCGGGCGAGGGAAAACGCCGTCCAAATTTTTTATTCATCATAGGAGGTTATGTTGAAATCATACACAAGGTTTTTTTAATCATATTCACAATTCAGTCATGCATCATGATCTCCTGGAACCACACCCCCAGCAAACACATCAAAGCAAAAAGTCAAGTTAAGTTGGGGAGCATGCACTGGTACAGTGTGTTTCTGCACCCACTACACGATGAAACATCTCGGGATCCCGGCTGGCCACCCCTCAGGCAGACACGCGGTCCAGTCCCACCCTCTGGAAATTACTCTCTATCTGCCGCAACCAGGTGTTACGTGGGTGAGCCCTTGGCCTGATCCAGCCACTCCGGTCCCCAACAATGAGGATCTTATGAGCTGGATCACCCTCTGGGAAACACGGCACATGGCCATAGTACCGTAACTGACGCTCCCTCACAATATAGGTAATGTACCTCATTCGGGACTCTGTGAGCAACCGTTCATTTGACACAAAGTCAAACCAACGATACCCAAGGATTTCCCGGATAGACACAGTACAAAAGGAGACCAGTCTTCGCCTCAGGTCACTGGATAGCGTCCATGTCTCGCAACATGCAAGATAGGAAGCACCAGGACTCTAAAGACTTGGACCATACGAAGAAAGAGCTAGAGATCCTCGTTGGCTATTCCCAGGTAGACACACAGTCCAGTCCCACCCTCCAAAAATGACCCTCTATCTGCCGCAGGCAGGTGTTACATGGGCATCCCCTTGGCCTGGTCCAGCCACTTGGGTTCTCAACAATGAAGATCCGCCAAGCCGGATCACCCTTGGGGAATTGCGTCACATGTCTGTAGTACTGTAACTGATGCTCCCTCACAATACAGGTAATGTGCCTCATTTGGGACTCCATGAGCAACCGCTCATTCAACACAAAGTCAAACCAATGGTCCCCAAGGATTCTACAAGGAGACAGAGTACCAAAGGAGTTCAGTCTTTGTCTCAGGTCACTGTATAGCGTTCATGTCTCGCAACCATATAGCAAGACAGGAAGCACCAGGATCTTCCTCCTTTTGCATAGACATTGGGAGCGCCACACACCCCTTCTCAGCGACCTCATGACCTCCTATGCTCTCCCAATCTGTCTACTGACTTCCTAGGAAGAGTCACCAGAGACATGAATGTCACTGCCAAGGTAAGTAAACCTCTTGACAAGGTCGACACTCTCTCCGGAGACAAACACACTGCTGATGGATGTGCCCAAGAGATCATCGCAGCAACTAAAACACAAAATGGCCGTGCATCAAAAATAAAAACGTAATGACAAAAACATACTGTAAGTTCAAAGACCATGACTTGAAAAAATAATCAAATAGGATAATCTCTGATATTCCAAACCCAGAAAATATACAGAAAATAATTATTAATGACAAACAAATCAGAATGACATGGGGACCAGAATGATCAGGCCATGGTGGACAATTTAGCTTCAGGAAACACCCTGCTCTTTATGAAAGATTCCCAGGGATCTTTTTTAATACAGACAGTCGGGACTTTAGTTTTACATCTCTTCCAAAGCACTGCACCAATTTTACAGCACACTGTGCCCATCACTGCACTGTAGCATTGGGATCCACACAGAGAACACAGTTCAAGCAGTAATTGTCAGCTTTTCCTAAATGGTCTCCAATCCAAGTAATAGCCGGACCCAAACAGGCTTAGCTTCAGGTGAATTATTTGTTCTGAAATACAGATGGTATGGCTGAAGTCCCCCAGTCCTTCAATTTCACAGTCCCACCCAGGAAAGGGAACACCAGCCATCCCAGTTAGGACATCCATCTACTTACAGTTTCCATTTACAGTAATATAGTGGACTTGCGGCCAGGGAAGAGTCCATCTATCCCATTCAAGATACAAGTCTTTCATTGCATTCCACTACACCAGGGGTAGGCAACGTCGGTCCTGGTGAGCCGCAGTATGTGCAGGTTTTTGTTCCAACCCAGTTCCTTAACGAGAACTCAATTATTGCTGATGAAGCACATATTGCTTAAGTGACATTTTGATGCTTCATTTTAGTGGTCTCACTTGTTAAGGTTCTCCAACTTTAATTGCTTATTTCAATCTTAAACTGCTGCATTCAGTGTTTTAATTGCTCCTTATTAGCAATAAGATGTAAAAGACAAAGCCGCCAGCAGTTCTCCAGCTAGCTTTTTTCCAATTACATCTGTGTGTGTTCATCATGCACTGTTTGATTTAATAAAACACTTAATAGAAAAATGTGACAGACTGAAAATGATCTGTTTTAGGCTTCATATCATTTGGATGATATCCTTGGAAAGGAAAAAAATCTACAATATAAGAGCCTTACATTGCACAGACTAACAAGCCATAAAATTAAATAAGGTCTGAGATTGGCAATGATTGGTTTCTAATTAAGCAATTGGGTTGGAATGAAAACCTGTAGCCACTGCGGCTCACCAGGACCGACGTTGCCTACCCCTGCACTACACTATCTATCTATCTGCCTATCTATATCAATATATATTCAGCTATCTGTATAAACTATATCATACAGCGGCCATCGATAATGTTTGGGACAAAGACACATTTTTTCCTTGATTTACCCTCTGCCCCATGGTTTAAAATTGTAAATCAAACAATTCAGAGCTGATTCAAGTGCACATTGCAGACTTTAATTTTTTATTATGCCAGTACCTGCATGGCAACCATACCTATCCAAGCCACAACAACTCCAACACCATGCTTAACACATAAGGAGGTATCCTTTGGATCTTGAGCAGTTCTTATTGGTCTTCACAATTTACTCTGTCACTCATCTTTGTCTCATTTGTCCACAATATGTTTATCCATAATTCTGCAGTCCCTTATAAGTACTTTCTAACAAACTGTAATCTGGCCGTAGTGTTTTTGTGGCTAACTAATGGTTTGCATCTCGCAATGTGCTCTCTATATTTTTGTTCTTGAAGTCTTCTGTGGATAGTAGCCTCTGACACCGACAGATCTGCAATGTGAGGGCTGTTCCTGATCTGTCTGATGGGCATTTAGGGCTTTTTTTTTTACCATAGTGAGGGTTCTTTTGTCATCAGCAGTGGAGGTCTTCCTTGGCATACCAATCCCTTTGTGAATACTGAAATCACCAGTGCATTCTTTCTTCTTAATGATGCTCCAGATCCTAAGATTTTACCAGCGTGTTTCTAATGGTTTTATTCTTGTTTTTTAGTCTCATAATGGCTTCTTTCAATTTTATTGGCATAGCTCTTGTCCTTATGTCGAACAATGACAACTACAGGCTCCATAGGGTAGAAGCAAGCTGCTGAGGTATCTATCTTAAGCCTGCACTAATGAAGCAATGGAATCACAAACACATGTGACGCCAATTGTCCCAAACATAGACATTTCTACATGGTGTGACGAAAATGTATGCAAATATCCTTAAATGAAAGTCTGCAAAGTGCACTTTAATCACGTCTGAATTGTCTGAAGTGCAGTTTTAAACTGTGGTGCAGAGGGGTAAATCAAGGAAAAATGTGTTTTTGTCCCAAACATTATAGATGGTACCGTATATATGCATATATTTATAATAATAATAATAATATTAATAATAATAATAATTATTATTATTATTATTATTATTATTATTATTATTATTATTATTTTTATTATTATTATTATTATTATTATTATTATACTTTTTACCAGTACTATGCTTTAAACTGAACAGTATGTAAATTTGAAAAGACTGGTAAGTGTATATATCTGCTTGTACTGCAGAGCCATCCTGAGCACGGAAAACAGCGAAGCAGTCAGTATGTTTGTATGTTTTGGTAGCAAGTCGATTCAAAAGCCTGAAATTCAACATTGAACACTTGGGCTGCATCGTTCACAAGACAAACGCCATTGCCGCGACTGAAAACTTGCAAAATACAACAAAAAATGTTAAAACCGTTTTACACAGAGAATGATCACCTCCATAGTATAGTCCTTAAGTGACCCTAAAAATAAAAGGAAAGACTCAAGTCTGGAAAACGTGGAAGAGTAAATAAAACTTCTATACCTCCACCACCAGAGGGCAGTAATACTCTTTCTCACCTTTCCCTTCGAATGTCTTGCCTCTCTTCTTTTTTATGCAAACCCACTTTCAATATGGCTGCAGGTCCACGGTGGAAGTTTTGAAGCTTTCATGCTACGTTTCCAGTCGCGTTTCAGAGTATGAGCGTCAGCTGCGTCCGTCTACAAAAGTAAGTGAGGTTATTATACTGTCCTGGAGGCATTTTACAGATTCAGAGCTTATGAAGTATAAATATACCTGCCGGTGAGTCTGAGAGTTTTATAGCGCCTTTCACAGTTAAAATATCCCTTTTAACAGTAGCCTTGTATTGCATTAATAAGTAATGGTTAACAGATTAATGTGTCAGATCGCAAATTCTGATTCTGTAAGTACAATTTGAATACAGTATATGTTTGGACACAGCAATGTGTTCTGCTTCGTGTGAAATACTGTAAAATGGATTAGCTTTGATTTATAAAGAAGCACCCATTGACAACTCCGTCAACCTAAATGGGGAGAGTGTTGAAAATAAGATGTAGAAAACGACAGACATATGTTGAATTTAATTGGAAGATAAACGTATTCCGTGCGTTTGTGATTTAGAGTAACTTAGAACATGATAATTTAGTGAAATAGGGATTACAAATGTAGAATGCATGTCATGACAGTGACGAGCTAGGCGTTTAAGGTATTGTGGCTGTGAAAAAACGTGTGTTACTGTAAAGGGATGAAAATTCGTGTTTAGGTACTCCCGTTTAGTACACAAGTAGCTGTGTTTTTAATAGTAACAATCCCAAAAACAGATTAATTAGCAGCGTCTGTCGCGATCAGGGAAAATTTTTCACCAATGATTAACAAATAAGTCAAGTTAAATCTTTAAAACTGTTTATGGCTTTAAAATTCGTTAAATTTGTACAGAACTTATGTTAAACCCCAATTGGTATCTTTTCCTTTTTTTCTAGATAGCATTGTTGTCATGGTAAGATTGACAGTTACTTAGCCAATCACCTCATTGAACTACCGTGCGGTAGCTTTGACGCAGCTACTGGATTGGCTAATTTTGTAACGTGTGTTCCCACCCAGTTCTTTAAACGCTTCTGGCTTGTACTCTAAGCGCACTCTAAGCGATCTATTTAGAAATGTTGCCTGGACTAGGAATGCTGTCAACGTTTGAGTGTGGTTTTGGTGTAAGTGAATACATATGGATGTAAATAAGTACATGTGCGTATTCATGCAGCACCAGAAGTTAGTTTTTGCAGTAATGACAGTAAAGGACAGATTAAATAAGATTTCATTTAGTCATTGTATAGCTTTTTCAGAAAGCTAAGGGATCTCGAAACTTTGTCCATATTCTGATCACTGTCATTGGAAGTGTATCCATGTTCCATGGTACATATTTAAAAATAAAGACAACCTCACTGCTCACTTGACTGAAATCAACAAAATATGGAAGTCTGTTAAGTGTAAGGAGACTGAAGATGGACAAGGTCCAGTTTGATGAATGAGCACATGAAGCTATCTCATCAACGATTTGATGTTTTCCGGCACTGCTTAGCAAAAGACTGGGGATTTTAAAAATGTTTGAGACAAATTCTGTATGAATTTTTATTCTTTAAGTTTTAAATAAGTTTAGAAATAATTAAGTCATAGCCGGTAATACTTTGTGGCAAACATAAGATGAGAATAGTTCAGAAAGATTACAACATGACCTGAATGAAGTTTGTAGACTTTTAAAATTCTCCCCACTTGCCTGCAGACCCTTCTGGCTTCAGCTTTTCAAGGCTAGTTTTTAAAATTGCAATTGAATTCATGTTATTAATGAAGTATGTATTTAATGATAGTAAGAATTTTGGCGTCACACCAAACACAGGCAAAGCAGGAATGATTGTTTTTACTTTTTTTCTTTTTTTGATATATAATTAATTTTCTTCTTTTATTTATCTTATATTTGCCAGTTTGTGGCTTGCTGAAAGTTGTATTAAAAATAAGTGTTTATGTAACATTGGCCTCTATATCGTCACACTAAACCACATCAGATCTTTCAGGTTTTAAAAGGCATCACTCATTTTAAAGTTCTTCTTTAGCAACTAGGTGCCCATCTGAAAGAAATCAAACTTCCTTATTTGTGAGCCATTAATTAATTAATGGAAGCAATCATTTCATGCCTGTATTTCAAATGCATATTGACCATGTATGACAAAGCCTATCATAAAAATAATTATACCACTGGAAAAAGCTTTTTAATTAGTAAATGCACAAATTGTGAAGTGGATACCTAGAACAAAACTATTTACTAAAGCATTGAACATAGATAGATAGATAGATAGATAGATAGATAGATACTTTATTATTCCCAAGGGGAAATTCACATTTTATACTACTTGTAAACAAAAGTGTTCTTTTACAACATGTAAATAATATTGTTGCTGTTGTTGTCATTAGTAGTTGTATTTTTATATATACAGATTCTGCCAGTAATACTTAAAACCTATGAATTCACAAAATTTGTAATGTTGTAATAACTAGAAGTATATAGCGTGTGTGCTTCTACTTGCCAGTCAAATGTGATTGCAGAGCTCTGCTGCTCTACTATTAACGCTTTTGATTTTAAATATTTTATCCATTTTCCAAATATCCTTAATGAAAATTTTTTGTCATTAGGAGCTGGAATAATAACTGGTCCTCATTTGTATTACATGTACTACAGCAGTCCATTACAGGACCAATGTTTAGTGTTTAGTAATACAGTAGATTACAAGTTAAACAGTGGGTAGAGTACTACTAAAAACTAAATGGAGCTGTACTTTAAAGTGGGTAATGCTGGATAAATTTAGGTAGAAAATGTTGAGATAATTAAGGGAGGACTTTTAAATGAGCTGACCTTCATTCAAAAGCAAAAGAATGCATTATATATACAGTAAATGTATTGTCAATTTTAACATTTAACAATGAGACAGTAATGTAACTTTAAGACCTTCCACAGCCCATGAAGACAGCAGGTGCTTACAAAGTTAACAGTTTCCCATAGGATACTAAAGCAAGGAAGTGCACGTTTCTTCTCCGAGCTCTCAGTTGTTCACAGGCCATGCAGTTCTCCACAAGTTTCCTGTCGACCAAGGCCACCTTTTTCAATTTATTAACTTATTTAGGTAGATGGGCTGTTTTGTTTTCATTGCTAATGTAACATAAGCATGCAAAGCAAAATGTGTCATTATATACTTGAACTTTTATTAGAATTTTCAAAAATTCCTCGTAGGTTTGCTTCCCAAATAGTAGCCATAAATGTTGATAATATTCTTTATTATGAATACATGGTACAACACCCTAGTACTTTGGACATGCACAGTAATGCTGTGAATTGTATTTTTATGTTTGGGTTAAGCTTTTTTTTCAGATAATAACCTTTCAGGTTACTTAGTGGCAAATATTTCAAACAAGTGCTAGTTGTTTGTGTTCTGCAAGCCACCAAACCCCCTCAAGAACTTATTCAGGCCATAACTTCCTTACATTAATTTCAGTAGTTTGATCTCCTCTAGAGGGCAGTAATTGTTTAGCAATTGTCTTATTTTATGGCCTTCCTTGGGAAATTACATAATGCCAATAAAGAACTATTCACCCTATTGACCTTTTTTAGGTTTTATTGTTTTATAATATTGAATCACAGTTGATATAATTAGCCATTTTGAAACTGATAATCAGAAAAAAGGCTCTTAATTGTCAAAGTTAAGACAGAGAAATTGTTAAACAATAAAAAAATTGCAATTTTAATTCCAGTAATAATTGATTGCCTAAGTATTCAGCCCATTTGACACATCTAAATATTCACTGGTGCAGCTGGTTGATTTTAAAAGTCACATACTGTATATATCTCCTTGGGGATTAACAAAGTAATTCAAATCAACATAAAAAAAAAGTCAAATGGGGAACATCCATGCAGTTGATGTTCTTCATTGCACCAGTAGCTTTTGGCATTTGGGTTTAAGTTCACAGCAACTGAGTAATTACAAACTAAACACAAGACCATTGACTGTTTTGAGTTTGTGGTAGTGAAATATTTAAAAATACACACAAAGTCTTTGTCTTATCATATGGTTTTAAGTTATACTCATTCTGAGTATTTATTTGTTTATCATTTTATTTTTGTTGTATATTTCCATACTCGCATATAATTTCAAAATACTTTTTTTTATCAAAACTGCCCATTTTTTATATTTTGTAAAATACAGGCTTTATACATACTGAGAAATGGACTTTACATTAAAAACAATGTAACCCACATATACTGAGATGACAACTATCTTCTTATTTTCTAAACCTATTGTCTTAAAGAGATGACTTTTGGCATAGAGGCTAAAACGTGTAGCCCAGACTTCCTTTTCTACAGCAGCATCCAACAGCTCCTCCTGACAGATTCAGGACCATTGCCAAGCCAGCTGCAAGATATATAATCCTTCCATTGTGTCCTTTCTCAGAGTTTCTTAGTGCTCAGTTTACATTACAACTGAGCAAAACTATCTTTCATAAATTATCTAAGCTTAGCAACCACATCCAGTCTTTTGGCAGTTGTGTTTTTGAAATGAAAGCAATGGTTATGAAGCAAATTTGTATGCTGTTTGTTTCTCAGTTTTCAGGGGTGTGATATTAAGACATGATTTAATTTAAGTTGTCTCATTTTTACTATCTCTTAATTTTTCTAGATCATTTTCCTGTTGCTTTGGAAAACGTAATGCCAAAATGTGTACATAGTGCTGGACATCATTCCTATTTTCAGCTTAAGGCTTCTGCTCCAAAGAATGCAAAGTGACTGCATGCTGGCTGTGTCCTGCATAACCTCTCGGGTTCATAAGCTGCCTTTCATCTCTCGAGATGGTGTTATTTACATTGCCGTGTGGATTTTAATTACAGCCAGGTGAGTTTTTTGTAATAATGAATATCCTCTTCTTAGCCAGCTAAGTACTGATTTTTGTTTGTTTCAGTCTTTCTGATGAGCAATTAAGAGTATCCCATTGATGCTAAAGAAAGAACACCTGTACTCACTGAAACATGACTACTTTAGAGTCATGCATGTCTTTGGGATCTGAGTGGAGTCAGGGCACCATGAGAATATTCATAGAAACACCTGGAAAATATGCAAATACTAATAGACTGTGATGGAACTAGGTTTCCAGGTTTCTGGTTTTTGGAGCTTAGAGGCAATAAATCATTGCAGCACCAAGTCATTCACATTCTTCTGTTACTCCCAAATGACAGTTTACATCTCCGTGTGCTGTTCATTTATTTCATTTTTATTTTTGTTCCCCAGTGTTTTTGAAGCAGCAGTCATGGATGAAGACAAATCAGGTATTCTTCCCTTCTGTGTCTCATAGTCCAGGTTTGCATTATCTTCCTAGCAAGAAAACAAGTAAATTCCTTATATATTTTATTTGCAATAATGGGTTTTGTGAGCACCTACCCTCCCAGGGAAATGAAGTATATAAGAAAATATATATTTCAAATAAAACAAGCTTGTAACCAACAATAGTACCTTTTTCAACTTGCATCTAGCTAATCAGTTGTTTTCCTGCCCTTGCATTCCTAGCTGTAAAAAAAGGAAAAAAATCACTTCATTGGGCCTGATAATTCAGGATATATTTTGGTTCTTGTTAATTATTTCCAAGGATCCATAAAATTAAGCATGATTTTCATTTTACCCCTTTGCAGTTGTCAATTAATAGGGGTCCTCCTGAGTTTCATATAATTTTAAATTTATTATATTTAATACATTTATAAAGCCTACACATAACTCTAAAAATAAAATATATTTGGAAATCTGAACAATGATTTCTCAGAAGTAAATGTTAAGATGCAGTTCTTAAGTTTCTTTTAAAAGGAAAAAACATCCATGTAGATAAATTAAAGTGACTTGTGTTAGATTGAATAGCAATTATGTTATACTGTATGTCTAGTTCACTATGAGATATCAGTCAACTCCTGCTAATGTGATCTTCCATATACTGTATGTACTTGAAAGTAGTAATTCATTTTTTCATTTAGCTACTAAGCACATAAAATAACAACATACTGTAATATGAGTACGATATTTGGAGAATAAACAAAGCCGTTCAAAAACACAGTAAATATTTTTGTTTCTGCTAAGAGGAAATATATCTTGATGTTATTATTCTGATTTTCGCAGAGATGGAGGCAGCGTCCACACCTTGCTGGCAGGTGGAAGAGTTTGTAGTTTCTAAAGAATGTGCCCAATGCACCCCTTACGAATCTGTGAGTATAGTCCTCTCAGTTCCAGTGTTTTGCAGTGTTATTCTTGGCATTTAATTCCTGATGTGAGTTTGTTTTATGGTTATGTGTGTGCTGTTTGACATCAACAGGTGCATTCTGACAGCTTCTTGCAAATATACGTAATTTAAAAAAAAGCTATCAAGCTTAAGTTTATTTTTGTCAGTTTGAAATTTTTGTTGTTCATTTAAAAAATAAAAAATGTATCAATCATTTCTTATTTAGAGTTCTTATACTCTACCTTGACAGTGTATATTATTAAGAAAAGGCAAAAGTGTATACTATCTGTGTAAATGACATTAAAAAAGAGAGGTAATCTTTTTGGCACAAATTACATTCTTTTTCTACAGCTTAGTTTGCATAATGGGTTTGACTGTCATTGCTATCAAAATGCATTACCTAATGCAGAAGGATATTTAAGTAAGAAGTTAAAACACTTCCAAGACAAAGCCTATCCTATACACCACAAAATGCCGTGGCCCATCATAAGCCAGCCAGGGAAGTGTTTTGTTACTCTACCGTCATTAAGTTCCATCATATTTGAGTTAAAGCCACCATTGGCCACTTCCTACTCACGTAGTTCACTACTACCACTGTCCCAATATACTGCCCTTTTAGTCTTTTTAATACTATCAGATTAGCAAAGGAAAATGACATAGTTAAAGCCAGTGATTGGTAAGCCCAGAAATTTGCCGTCCTATGACCTGTAAGGAAGATAAGAAGCATGCACCTCATCCATGAGTTCTACACATATCATAAACTCCTATTTCCACGTATTTACAGCATTTTAACTGATTAAGAATAGGATTCCTAGCTGCCCATACTGACAAGAGATAATGTCTTCGCCAAGGCAACCCAAATTTGAACATGCAGCATTTTTTGAGCTCAGCTGCAGTGTTCCACTTGATGAATATATCCAAAAGGTTTCCTCCATCTGTTCCTCAGATAATACATGATCCCAAACAGTTCTCAGTTTACCGAGCATTTAATCAAACTGAAAGCCAACCCTGAAAATGAATATATGCATCAGACTGAATTACTGTAAGAAAGCATTGTAAATATTGTATATAGAAATCATATAGCTTTTCTGTTTAGGGTGTAACAAATCATAGACCCTCTTATCCTAAAGAAAACTCTGCTCTTCTACACAGTTAACATGAGGTTCAGCCAAACTGGTTAGAAAGGGAATTTATTCTAGCCTACTCCACGTTGTGACTTTTTCTGAAGTAAGCAATAACAGAATAAATAAATTATGAAAATTACTTTAAACTTGGAAGTGATCTTCAATTACTTGTGTTTTCATTTGAGTGAGTATGCACTAATAGATAAAGTCTGCTTTAAATGTTCCAGAAGTAAACTAGTTAAAGCTATACTAAAATAAAATCTCTCCTTAAAATCTAAATGCAATCCCATTTTAAACTTTTCAGAAGTCTTCATCAGCCTGTAGCATGACAGGTTATGTTGAAACTATCAGATGTCCCAAATCCAAGAGAGACGAGTACAAAAGGTGAGTACATTCTAAAGCAAATGATTAATAACAACAATTTCTTACTACATATAAAGTAGTGTTAAAGTCTAATATTTTTAGAACTACAAGGAAAGGCATAAATTATGATGCCTGAGCCAAAGATTATTGTTGAACTGCTTCTTTTTGCATTATTTCTGGAGGTTTGAGTCATAGATGGACTGGGGTTTGGAAAATCCCAATAGTATACTCTCTTAAGTGTTAATAATCAGATGAAAATTACATAAAATTATTTTTGTTGGTAGTTTATTCCTCCGGAAAAGTAATTCCACAAACTGGTCAAACTGGCTGCATTTAGTACTTGCTCCTGTCTCTGTTCATATCCTTTTTGCTGTCTGCTATTCAGAGGGCTCACATTACCAGTTTTTGCCTTAATCTAGAATCTTTTTCTCTCTTTCTCTCTTCTGCCAGTGTTTCAGATTTGCAGCTGCTATGCCTGAGGACTTACTGAACTTGCCAGCACATCTGCAACAACCTGGCACACTGCACACACACTGTTTGAGCTTCCTTTATTTTTTGCTGCTTTTTTTCCTTTCAGCTCAGCAGCTGCACATCCTGAAACAACTATCAAATTCAGTGCTTGCATCTTCAGCCCTGTGCTTTGTCTACCACTGTTTGACATTCTCAGACAAGTTGTACTTTATTTAATATTCAGAATTTTTGTAGTTACCTGCCTAAAGTGCAAAGCAGTCATGTCTTCCACCTATTTATGTCCCCTTATCCTTGTGTGATCCTAAAATACTCTTCCCAGCAGTGCAAGAGCTCTTAATTTTTAAAACAAGCATGTGGTGTGCTTTCTTCATTCTGCGTCCCTCATGACTTGTTCCTGCTGTTTTTATTTTCACTGTCAAGCCTGCTGCCAGTTAGTGTTAGCTGCATAATTTTGTTAGATATTTATGTTGACCTAGCCATACTTTCATTTCCAAGTTGTGCAGTTTCACATGCCTTTCTCCCAAACACTTTGATAATATTTGTTCCACTTTCAGTGACCAATACTGTTGATTCATCTTATTGCAGATAGCCTCCTAATTGGTTATTAATCCTGTCTGTCTTTCCGTTACATCTACAGTTGGTATAGAAAAGAATCATCCCCCTTCAAAATGTTTTTGCAGCCTGCAATGAAGACGCACACACACACAAAATATTTTCCAGCTGTGTTTACTCAATGCAAATTAAAACAGCCAAGTGAAAAATATAATAGCAATAATTCAGAAAAAAAAATGTAAAAAAAAATATCTGCATGGATTCACTGAAATGGTTAAAAGGATCACCCAACCCGTGTCAGTACTTTGTGAAACTAACTTTTGCTTTAACTACAGAATTGACTCTGTTAGGATTCTTCTCTACCAACTTTGCACATCTAGACTCAGTCAAATTAGATGCTGACTGTTGGTGGACTGCAATGTTCAAGTCATTCCACAGATTTTCACTAGGGTTTAAGTCTGGGCTCTGACTAGGCCACGCAAGGACATTAACCTTTTTCTCCTTCAGCTACTGTGTGGTCAGCTTTGCTGTGTGTTTCGGGTCATGGTCATGTTGGAAGGTGAATCTTCTTCTCAGAGGGCAACAAGATTTCCTCAAGAATTTGATGGTATTTTGCTCCATCCGTTTTTCCTTCTATTTTGACAAGTACCCCAGTCCCTGCTGCAGAGAAACACCTCCATAACAGGATGCTACCACCTCCATGCTTTACTGTAGATATGGTGTTCTTTGCATTGTAAGCTGTATTGGCTTTCTGCCAGATATACCACTGAAGCCAAATAGTTCAATTTTGGTCTCATCTGACCATAACATGTTTTTCCATTTGGTCTCAGAATCTTCAATGTGAGTTTTGGCAAAGCTCAGTTGAGACTCGATATGGCTTTTCATGTAACCCTCTCATATAAGCCACATTTGTGGAGCATTTGTGATATTGCTGTTACAGGCACACAATGACCACTCTTTTCTGTGCTACCTTATCCCTGAGATCTTTTGACAGTGCTTTGCCATCCATAGTTGATTACTTGCTTTCATTTGCACTTCCAAGCACTCAAATGCTCTGCGATTGTCTGTTTTAATGCTGAACTAATCAGAACGATTACAGTTGATCACAGATGGAAGCAAATTAACTTGGTGTGCAATGGAGAATGTGATTAGTTACATCTAATTGAGTTTACAAGTATTTTTTTAGGTTGAGGGGTGGAAGGTGATCCTTTAACCATCTCAATGATTTTGATTTTTTATTTTTTTCTGAACTGCTGCTATTATGTCTTTCACTTGGCTGCATAGGTTGCATTGAATAAATACAGCTGGAAAAATATTTGTGTGTATGTCTTCATTTCAGGCTGCAAAGCAACAAAATGTGAATATTTTGAAGGGGAGTGATTCTTTTCTATACCCATTTTATGTAAGCCATTCAGCAAAAGCATGAATTGTGATCAGGCTTCCCTGCATAGCTTTACTGTGCAATTACAGCCTCGTCCTAATCTAAAACTTTTCCTTGTGGTATACAGTAATGCCAAGTCCGTTTCTGATAATGTTTGACTTTCCAAAGCACATTACCAGTTCAGAGGATTAATAGCTATCATCAAACATGTTGGCAATTTTTCCAAACGTGACCCAAATTTGTTTCTTTTTGAAGCTTTGTGTTGGATCTTATGTCTTTGGTCCTCTAGTTACTTGTTTGACCGTTTCATTTGTTGATGATTTTTGCATGTGTTTCATCTAACCCTTGGATTTTGATTGCCTCATTCATTCTGTCGTTTTGGGAGAAGATGTTTGGTCTCTCTACATGATCTGACTTTTCTACCATTCCCTGTCATTGTCATATTTATCTTCCTGATAAAGAACACCAAGGGTGACTTCATCTGACAGTTATTACCAATAAGTATACTTGCACCACTTTAGCAATGCATTCTTTGTAGATTAAATCTGACAAGTCAAAGAATCCCCCATGGTTTAAATTTCATCTTTAAATGCTGTTTTAGAAATACTTTGGTTTTTTGTGCTGAAAAAAACATTCTTTCCTTGAAATAAGAACTGCTGTAGTGACTGCCAAGTGAGATGACCTGGACAATATGATACTCAGAAGTGACCAAGACAAACCTTTTTCTCATCTTTTAACATTTTGCTTATCCAGTCAACAAACTCATTAAATAGTTTTATTTTGGGGAAACCATATCATGCCTCTTATCTACAATATACTTTCAAAATTAGCAATTCTGACAAATTTTCAGTAGCATTAATTTCCCAAAGCCAAAAGGAAATTTTATAGGTGGAAATTCAAGAGAAAAGACACAAACCTGATCTCTTGTACACTACGTAGACCTGTTGAGCTGTCCATCATTTATCTGGGATCCCAGCAGTCCCACAGAGTTTGCCAGGAGTTTATTAGGGGCACTGTCTAAATACCTGGGCTGTAATTGTACCCATCACAGTTTTAAACACTTTCCACATTGTACATTGAATGATTGTGTCAAGGTACATAAGTTATATTTAAATATCCCTGTGAGTAACTGAATAACTGAGCAAGTGATCTTTTTTTTCTTTTAAGCTGTCGTTCTGCTGTAATGGAGGAGCATCTATTCTGGAAGTTTGAAGGTTCCATGGTTGGACTGACTGTCATTTTTGCAGTCGTAGTGGTCTTTCGACAGAGGGCATTGGACCGACTTGCTTCAGAAAAAGTGCGCAAGCAGATTGAATCTATTTAAGTCCTATGGAGACTTTGGGATTTACTAGTCTATACAATGAACTTCTTCAAGGATTGTTGAATTCTTTTTAATGAACAAGGACTCTGGTGTAAACAAAGACTTTTGCAATGTGTTGTAACATTTAGAAATGCCATAACTTCTGGCCACTTTTATATGATTTACTACTCAATGTAGCTGTTTTTGCTTGCTTGCCATGATCACTTGTTGCTTTCTCAGTTACAGTTCTGCAAAAATTCATATTTATAAGGACATACATCTCCATTTTGGTAGCATAAAATGATATATGAGAATTATGGAGATTAAAATTTCTTCTTTTCCATTTTTGTTTTTACTGGTTCTAAAATGTCTTCTTTTCTTAAGCAGTCATTTAATTTCAGAGACAAAGCAAATGTATTGATGCACTCATTCCATTTCTGCCAGATAAAAGTATGTTTATAAATTCTGTAAGATCATGTGTTTTTACTGCTTAGTCTCTTCACTTTTAGATTTATTTTTCTTTTACCAGAGATCAGACAAAAATGGTTTTGCTAAGAATTACAAAGGGTTTAAATGAAAATGTAATTAAAAATAGCCTTTAACTTTTGTTGGTTTCATTCTGTATGCAATATATCTTTATTTAAGCATTGTGTCGGTACCCTTTTAATAACATGAGTTTTGTTTGACAGACACATTGTTCTGTTCTTTAAAGATACAGATTTATAAATTAATTGCAGCTTTTATTTTTTAATTGGAAGATCATCCTTGTACTTTGTAATGGGTGCGATTCCTGCCCAGGATCCAGTGCTGCTAGGATGCACTTCAGCCACCAGAAACTGTGAACTGGATAAAGCAGGTAATAAAATGGTTGGATAGATGGAGAACCCACTTGTATAGAAGTTATCAAGAGTTTCAAGTATTTGATATATGTAAAATTGCACAGTTTTTATTTGTTCCCATCAATGGGTTTTCAGGGTTTTTATTACTTTAGGACTTTGAACATTACTACAACAAATTTAATATTTATATAATGAGGAGTATAGGAGGTGTTTCATTTTCTGAAGTGTTAAACCAGATTAGTCCTAATCACTGTTTTGGGAAAGCAATCGTATGAGATCTAGAAATCATGATTAGAGTGTGATGGAAAGACACATACAGGGCAGGGAATTAGGAGACCAGTGAGAGGGAAAAATAGCAGAGTGGAATGACCAAGTTAATCTCCAGCACTGAGTTAAAAGCTGCAAAGGGTCTGAGTATTAGTGACATAAAATAATCCAGCAGTTTTGTGCTTATAACTTCTCCAGAATAAATGCAGATTTTTTCCAAATTCTTTGTTCACATATTTCTAGTGACTGAAGTCAAGCAATTTGCTCTGAATCAGACATTATTTATTTAAACATGAAAATGGGTGTTTTATTTGGTTGTGTTGTTTTTCATGACAGATGTTAAAGCAATTAAAATGGTTGATGCATTTTTATATATAAATACATTTGTTCCTGTCTGTTCCTTTTAAATATTTTCACATCATTATACATTGTTCAAGTTCTGTTGCTTAAAAAAATTTAGATGCACTGATCTACTGTAGCCTTTCTCTCCCGTTCTCTTTTTCTTACTCTCATCTTTCTTCTCCTCCAAATCCTCCACACTTATTTAAATTGTTCCACCTACAACCAGCACTAGAAGTCAAGCCGTATCACTGTTTTATTATCTTCTTGTCGTCGCCATCATCACCTTGCGCCACACATCTGGGAAACTCTGCCGAAGTTGACTTAGGAAGTGACTTCCCTGAAGATGTTTCCTTCACCAATCTTGCATAGTTGCTGCTGGGCAAAACATTAAGAAAATACAGAGGATGTGAGAAAAATAAATTTCATTTTTTGAATATTTTAATAATAGTAAATATCAGTTTTGAATATTTTGAAATAGCCATAATTATTTTCCGCCCCTGAGTTTTCAGTTACATGGTCATGTAATGTTTTAAACGTGTCCTAGCAACATGACACACAAGGTGAGAGCCGCTCCAGGACACAATGGCAGTTGATGCCCTGAAGCTCACTTAACACAGACTGGTTTAAAATCTCACATTATGGTGATATGCACATCTTTGGGTTGTCAATGGAGCACTGACTAACGGATGGAGACAGTAATGGGGCTAAGCAGTAAGTTCACTCTCCCAGAACTGTTAGCCTCTTAGCCTCTGTGCTACTGACCTGAGATGTTCAAAAAGATTGGGATATGTAAGTCACATAAGAAGCTGATTATTGCTGTGGTGTTTTCTTGCACAGTAACAGATGACACAACACTGCACTGTAGCTTCACAAGTCTCGAGTTTGAATCTTGCCTTGGGCACTGCAGAGTTTGCACTTTCACCCCGTGTGTGTGGATGATTTGCTCACTGTTCCTTTTACTTCCCAAAGACATAATGTTATGAAAATTAAAATTATGCTCAGAAATGAAGAGTAGCTAACCATGGTAAAAGGACTGCACAAAATGATGTTTTACCTATTGTTCCATTTTGTTGCTGTGCATTTGTAATATCTAGTATTTTCTGATATCTTGTCTGATGTATATCTTTAGATAATGAGTCTAGATTGGATGTTTAAAACAAAGAAATAGCTTTCTGGCAGTTGGCATATAGATATATACATTAATATATTTGTGAAATATGTAAAAAGAGGCATTGTTTATAGGAAGTCATGTTTCACTGTTTTCTGATGTTACAAGCCAAAGGTTTTACATCAATTTGATTGTAACTAATTGCCCAAGAGTGTTTTGATATAACCCTCACACCCGCTGACTGCGAAGCTGCTCCTTTGAAACTTTATCTGTGACATGAGCAGCATGGATTTAGTAGTACAGTTATGAGCCTCTAGAAGCTGTGGAAGCATGATTACACCTTCACCTTTCAGGAAGGCAGCCTGGGGGAACAGAGGTGGCCAAGAATGGAATGGAATGGAAAAACTGTCTTGTGAGATCATAAATGTTGAGAAATACTGGTTTAGATATATAGATGTAAAAGAATAGGGCAGGTATTGAACTACAGTAGCAGTCAGCTCTGACGGCGACCTAACCAATAAGAGTCCACGTATAAGGGCTATAGATGGGATTTGGGGCATTCTGCTAATGTCTGTGTAGTAAAGCATCTGAAAAGAGGAGTAGTGTCACCCTAGGACCACACCACAACAGAATACTTGCAAATGTGGAGGGAAATTCATTGTTTGTCTTATGCAAAAAAAAAAAAAAGTTGCAAAACAAATTGTGTTTCACTTCCAGTGAAATTCATCTCATTGACACAAAATGCAAGATGCTTAGTCCTGTCTGAAAACGTTTTCATGCTTTAATTATGCATGCACCTACCCGTCATTTATAATTTTAAGTAAGATATGTAGAGAGACTCATCATGTTATATGTAGACATTTTGTTGAGTTACCAGATGTGTTCTGGTAGTACAATCGCCACTTTGCCAGTTATGATGGCAGCCTTTGGCAATCTCAGTTTTAAAGATGCACCAGAGTCAGAAAATAATCTTGAAGCTCCACACTGCTTGGAGATTGCATATCCTCATCCTCATGTGCAGGAATCAAGACACAGGAACAGGTTTTTGGTAGGAAGTTACTTCAAATGAAGTGACATTTGTGTAAAAAAAAAAACAAAAAAAAACTGTAATGTACACGGATGCTTTTTAGTATGTCTTTATCTGGAAAATATGCAGCATGTCATATTTTCAAAAAAATAAATGAAAACAACCTGGACTCCTCCATGATGATGTGAACAGACATCATAAATACAACTTTTATTGTTGTACAGTCCTGATCAGATCTTATTTAAGGGCTTTATTGTAAAGAGGATGAATACATATGAATACTTTATATATGGATACATATATCCACGCCTGTATACTATAAAAGATGCTTTGTTTTATTTACATTGTTTCCCTTTGTCCTGATATTTCACCAAGCTGATGTATTGACTGCCAAAGCACTTGTTATTTAACTCACTTAATCTGTGGTGACATAACAGTCGGGTTGAATGTTATCACATTTGATTCCGCCACTTTGTCAGTTACATCACTTGTGTGTGTAACACTGATAGACATTAGTAATGTTTAGTAAAACAAAGAAACTCAACGTAAAGAGAAACATTGATTGAATTCTGTGGGCCACCATTAATAAAAACACTTGACAGGGCTAAGTAAGGTTCGCTCGCTGTAATCACTTCTGACACCTCCTTCCTGCCTACCGCCTCTCAGAAGCCTGAATGTGATTTATGAAAGTAGTTTGCACGGAGGCATGTCATATTTCATTCCTTAAACATTTCCCACAGTGTTTGTGATGGATGTGTTTGTGTGGTTCTATATAATTATGTAAACGTATGTTGCTAAGTAGCAGTGGTTAGCATTGTTGTCCCAAGAATTCTATTTCTGAGGTTTAAGTTCATTCCAGATTTTATATACTCTACCAGTTATTGTAACCCATGTTTAAGAGAGATGTGATTTCCTTTTTTACAATTCACATTCATTGATACCAAGAAATATAGTGCCTTGTGAAAGTATTAATCCACCTCAGAGTTTGTCCCATTTTGTCACATTACAATCTGGACTTAATCTGGACTCTGGACAGAAAACTACAGGACCAAACAACATTTTTTTTGTTTATTTCACATTATGCAATTTCTTGTATTAGGAATTTGTTAGTTTTTGCATACTCCTTGGGGTCAGACTGCAGAGTCAGCCATTGTACGGCACCCCTGGAACAAGGGCCCAGCAGAGTAGGATCTCTTTTGGCAGTGATGGGGATCCGAACCAGCAACCTTCCAGATACTAGTGCAGATCCTTAGCCTCATTCCTGGGGTTGTGCTTAGAGACTGTGCTTACCAAATGGCTGATGTCCTCACAGATATCTTTAACATCTCTCTCAGCCAGACTAGGGTCCCCACGAGCCTCAAAAAACCCACTATTATTCCAGTGCCGAAGAAGTCAGCGGTGACTACCACCCTGTAGCACTGACCCCTATCGTGTTGAAGTGTGAGCAGTTAGTCTAAAGGCATATCTGCTCCATCCTACACCCCTCCCTGGACCCATTTCGGTCTGCTTACCGCCTGAACCTCCCCACTGATGATTCTATCTCCTATATCTTTCACACCATACTGTATCACTTGAACATCAGGGATACATATGTCAGAATGCTATTTGTTGATTTCAACTTGGTGTTCAGCACAATCATTCCCCAGCAGTTGTTGAGGAAACTCTCTCTGCTGGGCTTTGACACTCCACTGTGTAATTGGATTCTGGACTTTTTGATAGAGGGACCACAGTCAGTACGCATTGACAGCAGTTCATTAAACACCATCAGGCTAAGCACTGGTGCCCCCCAAGGCTGCGTGCTGAGCTCACTATTGTTCATGCTGCTCACCCATGACTGCACCACCAAGTCTCAGTGCAATGTCATTGTGAGGTTTGCAGATGATCCAACCATAGTGGGCCTCATCAGCAACGATAATGGCACATCATGCAGTGAGGAGGTTGAACATCTGATGAAGTGGTGTAGTGAAAATAATTTACCTCTAAATGTCGATAAGACAAAAGACATGCTTGTCAATGTCAGGATAACATCAACTGACTATTTCCTACTGCACATCAATGGCTCTGCTGTGGAGAGAATCAGTATACTGTATATACATTTCTGATGACCTCTCCTAGGTAATCAACACCAACTCTGGTATCAATAAGGCACAACAATGCCTTTTTTCAGTGGAGACTGAAGAAATCAGCTTGCCACAACCCGTTCTTACCACCTTTTACAGAGGAACTGTGGAAAGGGTCCTGACAAACTGTGTGGTTTGGGAACAGCAAAGCTCATGAGCACAAGATTCTACAGCACATACTGTAGTAAGGACAGCTAAGAAGATCATAGGGGTCTCCATCTCCTCAATCCAGGACATTTTTCAGACATACTGTCTAAGTAGAGCCTGTGCCATTGTGAAGGACATCGCTCATCCATCACACATACTGTGTGACCTCCTGTCATCAGGTAGAAGATACTGCAGCATTAAGACGAGCAATTCCAGGTCCTGTAACAGCTTCTTACCCAAGCTGACAGACTTCTGAATGTTTCCCTAATTATGTACTGTCACTTTACACTCTGAAATTTACTATGGATATTGAGTATTGTTTGAGCTTTATACTCCTGCATCTTTTGTGTGGTTACCTTGTATTGTTGCACTGGTTTTAGTAATGTTATGGTGTATGCTAAATGTATGTTGTTTTGCCTGTGCACCAGGGACTGTAAGGAATGAAATTTCATTTAACCATATACTATGTACAGTTAGGTCCATCAATATTTGGTCAGAGACAACTTTTTTCTAATTTTGGTTCTGTACATTACCACAATGAATTTTAAATGAAACAACTCAGATGCAGTTGAAGTGCAGACTTTCAGCTTTAATTTAGTGGGGTGAACAAAACGATTGCATAAAAATGTGAGGCAACTAAAGCATTTTTTTAACACAATCTCTTCATTTCAGGGGCTCAAAAGTAGTTGGACAAATTAAATAACTGGAAATAAAATGTTCATTTCTAATAATTGGTTGAAAACTCTTTGCTGGCAATGACAGCCTGAAGTCTTGAACTCATGGACATCACCAGATGCTGGGTTTCCTCCTTTTTAATGCTCTGCCAGGCCTTTATGGCAGCGGCTTTCAGTTGCTGTTTGTTTGTGGGCCTTTCTGTCTGAAGTTTAGTCTTCAACAAGTGAAATGCATGCTCAGTTGGGTTAAGATCAGGTGACTGACTTAGCCATTCAAGAATTTTCCACTTCTTTGCTTTAATAAACTCCTGGGTTGCTGTGGCTGTATGTTTTGGGTCATTGTCCATCTGTATCATGAAACGCCGGCCAATCAATAATAATAATAATAATTTATTCATGTAGGAACTTTCACAAACATGTCACTACATATAGCATTAGTAAGAAAAACACAGAACCATTAACAATGTAATATTAGAATAAATTGAAAATAAGCAAAATAAAAAACAAACTCCATGGAAACTAAGAGTTAAGATAAGGAAAGCACTGGTAGCAAAGCAAGGTTTGGAGTTGATTTCGAAAGAAAAAGGGGGAGTGCAGTCTCAAATACATTGCGAGAATTAATTCCAAAATTTGGAGTCAAGAGCATTTAGTGACCTGTCTACCAACATTGATGGTTGTGGACAACCAGTAGTCCAGTGCCAGAGAACCTGAGTACATGTGGAAGGCTGTAAGTGGGAACGTGCTCAAATAAATAAATGGGAATTAGAACATGCAAAGGCTTGAAAATTTTACATTTACTTATTTGGCTAACACTTTATCCAAAAAAGGTAGGAGATGAGTAAAACAATCAGAGTATAAACAGTTTGTAAAAGATTAACAATCTGTATTATCGTGATATTCCCCTCTGGTTGCCCATATTTCCTTTTGCTAGGGATTATGAGAACTTACCAGGTTTGTTACTGAACTGGTCTACTCTCATACTTTAAAATTAGTACACACATACATAGATATACGCATACGTACAAACCCTTAACACACAAGTACCGTAAATATGACGTTTTTGCTAGCACTTTAACCAATGCAAGTGCTGTATGAATAACACATACACTGTCTTTCTCTAGTACTTCAAGAGACTTACTTATCATAGGCACGATCAACGTCTTACTTTAACTCACTGTTCATCATTGGACAGTGCTCTATGTCCTTAGCCGATAAATCTTGCAGTCTGGATCATATGGCATTTCCATACTGCTCCAGGTGCTCTAGATACATTTACTTTATTACTTCATTCACTCTACATATAAAGACAAAGTATAGAAAGATAAAAGCAAGTTGGTATTTATTAAAGAACAATAATAAGCAATAGAAAATAAGATTGATAGTAAAGTCTGGATATATATACTGTAGTCTTTAAAAAGCTTACTGAAAGAAATCAGAGATGTCAAGGATCAATGTCTAAAGGCAGCCTCTTTCAAGTCAGCAATCGATGTTCATGAAATACTTTTAGCTGATAATCAGATGAAATTGGTCGCACGTTTGCTTCCTCTTCTGACATTGCTCTTCTGTCGTCGCTGTTTCCTCTTCTGACATCACTTTCAGACAAGGCATATTCATTATAAAATTCTACATGGCAGTTTCGCAACACATGATTATTAGATACACCTGATTGGCTGTCTGTCAATATGATGGATGAATTCGCTCAGGCTCTTTGATCTGTTTGAGTACGTCCGTTTTCTCAAGCAATAAAGTTTTTGATGTTTTAAGAATCTCCTGTCTCAAGCTGTAAACTAGTTTTCCAATTTCTAGTCCCACGGCATCTCCTTCTGTTTGCAGGTTATAAAGTAATCAGATACAGCTTGGAGCATCAGCATGTCTTCCTTTCCCAAGCTGAAAACCAATTTAGTCCTGGTGCCCATCTCTTCACAAGTGAGAAAGTCATCAGTACAGCTTGAGGCATCTCCTGAATTCCTGCTCAGTTCAAACAGATGTTACTGTGATTGATATTGGTACAGTTCAGGAAAACGGAATGCTTTGATATTAAACTACCTAGGCAAGTGTCCTGTATTTTAAGTTCATCTTGGTTTGTCTTGAGCAAAATATAATGAGAATAAAATACAAAAATTTGCAGATTTTTCACAGCACAACACAATCACATGATCAATATCAATGTAATGTTTTGATACTTTGGAAGCCATGGGTTTTGGAGCAACTAATAAAAAATCTATTTTATTTATTCTGAGAAAATTAGCATTAAACCACTTATTAAAATCTAAGAAACAGCCTTAGTGTTTATAACATCTGACCAACAGCATAACAGTAAAAACTGTGACCATACTGGAAAATGACTTGGCCAAAGGAGAGACTGTGTATTTGAAAAGGGAGAGGATCATAGAATTCAGCCCTTGGGGGGCACAAATTGAGAAATATGGACAAGAGAGGGTTTGTGGTTTCCAAGTGAACTGGCATACTATCTAGGAATGAGGTATGAGGGGCGTTCAATAATTTATCTACCTTAGTAGGAAACAGAAGAAGTCTCAAAAAATGTTTGTTTAATTTTTTAATATAGTCTCCCTGATAGCTCCATGCACTTCATCCACTTTTCCTGCGATTACTTTAACCCTTTTGAAAAAAAAATCTTCTGTGTGACCTTCAAACCAGGACGTTACAGTTGCCTTGACGTTTTCATCACCTGAAAACCGCTGTCCATGGAGAGATTTTTTTGAAGCACAGAACAGGAAATAATCTAAGGAAGCCACGTTAGGACTGTAGGGTGGATGGTTCAGCTGCTGGAACCCACATTCTTGGATGGCAGCCTATGATTGACGTGACATGTGAACCAGCGGACTGTCGTGAAGAAGCAGCACGGCTGCTGTGAGTTTTCCTCATCTTTTCTTTTTGATTAACTCCAGCAAAGCGATCATTGTGTTAGCGTAACTCTCCCTGGTTATGGTTGTCTTGTGTGACACGAACTCCAGAAGCAAAAGTCCTTCAGTATCCCAGAAGACAGTTGCCATGACTTTGCCTGCAGATTTTTCTGTCTTGAATTTTTTTGGGGTGGGGGATAACTTGTGCTTCACTGCATTGCCTCCATTTTGGACACAGGATCTCTGTGACAGACCCAAGTCTCATCTCCGGTCACCAAACAATGAAAAAAATTCACTTGGTCTTCACAGAGAATCTCAGAGTTCTCCTGACAGCACTGGAGCCTTGTGGCCTTCTGACTTGGCTTCAGCATTCTTGGAACCCATCTTGCACTGACCTTTGACATGCCCAGCTTTTCATGAATTATTTTCCAAACTGTACCTACCAAGATGCCCATTTCTTCAGCTATTCGGCAAACCTTAATTCGTCTATCTAACAAAATCAAATCCTCAACTTTCTTGCACATTTCTGTGCCATCCCGTTTGAGAGTCATCTTCAATGTACTCTCTACCCCACTTATATTGCTTGCTCCAAAATTTAACTTCGTAGGATGATGGGGCAGACGCCCCATAAACTGCACTCTTGCATCCATGGATCTTGTTTGGCTTTTCCCTTGTTTTGTGAGAAATTTGATGACTGAATGTTGCTCCAAATCTAGTATAATTTTATTTGATTTGCACGAGGACTCTCCTGACATCCTGTCTCTTGAAATGTTAGACTCGCACTGATCCGCAACTGAGTAACCTTGAGAAATGTCACAACATGCTCAGAATTGTTTCAACATGTTTGCTACTTTCTTTCATAATAAGGTAGATAAATTATTGAACACCCCTCGTAAGGAGGGAAGCAAGAAAATGCTGTGCCAATAATGCCAGCTGGAGAGATAGATGTGAGGCAAGAATGTCATGATTTCCAGCAGAGGTGCCAAACTCAGAACCTGGAGAACCACAGGAGCTGCCATTTTCTTAATTAGTAACCAATTGCTATCGTAAATTGAAATCACTTCTTTTGCATTTATTGTAATTGATTTGCCTTGTAAGAATCAGAATGTGTGTTTTTCTTTTTACCAGCAGCCAAACAGTAATGAGGTAAAATAATGAGATACGTCCAACAGATGACCAGCTAAATCCTAGTAGACCACTATTTTCACTCCAGCCAGTTTCTTAATTAGAAGCCCATTCTTCCCACTTATAAAACAGATTTTTCAATTCTGGTTTTTTTTTTTTTCGAACAAGAACATTAACATTCCTAAAAAGGGTTTCATTTTATTGAAATAGATATTGTATGGAAGACGCATGCGTTCCAATGAGATTCACCTGGTCTTCTGCTGACTTGCTCTTCACCGTTTTATTGTTTGGTTACTGATAGAGGGAACATAAAAAAATGAAAGGTTCTGAATTTTGGAAAGCAAATCAATTAAAATTATGTGAGAAAGTCGGTTGTATTAGCAGCAGTAATCTATAATAATAAAAGGCAAAGCCCTCACTGACTGACTGACTGACTCACTCACTGACTGACTGACTGACTGACTCATCACTAATTCTCCAACTTCCCGTGTAGGTGGAAGGCTGAAATTTGGCAGGCTCATTCCTTACAGCTTACTTACAAAAGTTAGGCAGGTTTCATTTCGAAATTCAAAGCGTAATGGTCATAACTGGAACATATTTTTTGTCCATACACTGTAATGGAGGAGGCGGAGTCACGTATCGCGTCATCACGCCTCCTACGTAATCACGTGAACTAAAAACAAGGAAGACATTTACAGCACGAGTCACACGCGGGAACGAAGGTAAATGACGTTAATTTTTGACTGTCTTTTAATACTGTGTAAGCATACATATTAACACATGTGCAATTAAACGTGTGCATTTACGGGGTGATTTCTCAGGCTTAAAAGCTCACCTTTTATCAAACACGGGAAGAAAGGTAACTGACGTTGTTCACTGTCTTTTAATACTGTGTAACCATACATATTAACACATGTCCAATTAAACGTGTGCATTTACGGGGTGATTTCTCAGGCTTAAAAGCTCGCCTTTTACTAAAAAGGTAAATGCAAAACTATTTTCAATCAGTTTATTGAAACGCTCCCGTTAAGGATTGCAATAACATATTCGCGAGATAAAAGAACGAAGTAGGGGGAAATGGAGGAACAGCCGCAAACAGCGAAGAGCAAAAAATTAATTAAACAATTGAGAACGGAGCGAGTTAAGCATACAAGCATGTTCATAAGGGAAACAAAGCACGGTGTAAAACGTAAGTTTAAATTAAGTTTATAGAAACGCTCCCGCCGCGGATTGCAATAACATATTTGCGAGATAAAAGTTTAATGAGAAGACACGAGGTATAAACGAACCACACGCCGTGGCGCAACGTTAGGGGCAACAGTTTCAACCATTCTATGATCTGCTTCTCGCAACTGAAAGACGGCACATGGCGGATGTTAGCCGACTTGCTGACCGCAACGTTAGGGGCTTCAACTATGGCGCTGACGCCACATCTCAGTGCCAACACTTTGCAGACTGTACTTAAAAGACACGCCCTCCTCACTGGACAGTTAAAAACACCAATCAAATTAACGATGACATCAAGTATTACCCAATCACAAGTAGGAAAGGAGGCATCTTCATAAAATGCGTGTGGGATGATTTGCATGAGACGCTGCTTTAAAAAAAAAATGATAAAAAAAATACGGGATAAATCCCGTCCAGTATTGATTCAAAACTGGATGCGCAATTTCATTCTCAAACGCGGCACGATTCCGTATTTTAAAGGACGGGTCGCAACCCTACAGTGCCAGGTAACCACCCATACAATCAGATTGTGATTCACACTAGGAATGCAATAAATGTAATTACCCCGATCTACATACAAGGCGAAAGTCTTGCAACATTCAAAGATGATGGTTTGGGATAAGTACACCATACAACATAAAAGAGCTTATGAAGCCTTGAACCGAAAAAAGCAAGATCTCAGAGATCGTAAAAAAAAAATAGGAGGTAATGTCGTTTTACTCGCTGTAGATTTTACTCAAACATTACCAGTTATTCCACGAGGGAGACCAGCAGATGAACTCAACGCGTGTTTAAAATCCATGCTTCTCCCACGCTCGGTTATATGTCGCGTGTTCTCGGGTAGGTGCACCAAAAAATGTATACATTTAAGCATGTAATGGGCAAACAAAAAATGAGGTATACCCGAAGGCACTGCAGTAGTACTCAATGTAACTTTACTTCTTAAATGTTAATGTTTTACTGTTTAATAATTTATACGCTTCTTATATGTTGTTCAAATTCTTTTATCAAAATACCACTGACAGCGCAATGCACGATAACATGGAGTGAATACACCATACGCATCCGCCCACGGCTGCCCTGCTGTGCGCAGATAGGAGTTGATTCTACAATAAAATAAAATAAAGATAAAAAGAGTAAAACAATCATCACCCATAAAGCGTGTGTGTGTGTATATATGTGTATATATATATGTTGATATGTGGATGTGTATATGTATATATATATATATATATATATATATATATATATATATGTAGATATGTATATATATGTGTATATGTATATGTATATATATGTTTATATGTGTGTGTGTGTATTTTATATATATAAAACACAGCAACACTCATAACAATGACAACACAATTACATTGACAATCATGTTACGTTATTTTTAAAATGTTTCCTTTTTTTTCATAACCTCTTTAACACACTACTTCTCCGCTGCGAAGCGCGGGTATTTTGCTAGTTTATAATTAATTAAGAAAAGTGGTTGGAATGAAAATGTGTAGCCACAGTGGCACTCCAGGATTGGAGTTTTGTTATTCTGGTTTATAGTATTGAAAGTAGCACATCAGTATCAGCAGACAGGAGGTCAATTATGTCTGTCAGAACAGTGTACTGTACTGTGAAGCATGCAGAGACATAGACTAAGAGAGGTTCAAAAAGATTACTTTTAAAAAGAAAGTTTGAAGCTATATAGGAACCATCCATCCTAAAACCTTTGCTAGCAAGATGTGGTTTGAAATATACATGTCTCAAAAATAGATGAGTCAAGACCAGAGCAAAATATTGAAGAAGCTGTCCTGGCACTTTCTAGCAGAATGCACCTACAGTTTGGTCCAACTCACCTCCAGATGGTGATAAGTTTAAAGAAAGGTACCACCTCCCTTTACTGAGTGTCCACAATGCATTAGCTTGGATTATAAAGTTTAGTAAAGCTTTAGGCCTAAAGTGCAAGTCAATTATGACAAACATTATGATTGAACATGGAGGGCAATACATGACTAAAAATTCAAAAGCAACTCACAAACTGGAATCAAACCAGGCAGGACCTTACTTCCCTTTGCTTCTCTCCAGGCATCTCCATCATTCCCAATGTGAGCATCACAGTCTTCTAGCTGAATCACAGAGTCAGAAGAGACTGCCATTAGGAGCCCCCATACCTACAGTACACTCAGTTTTCCTATGCTTGTAAGCTTCTTCACACCATTCCAGAACCATTTTTGTGGAGCAAAAATGAAATATTAAGATGCCTCCAAAGAAAAATATCTTGAATTAACCTGATGTGTATCATACAAGCCGGCCATTTCACGCAAATTAATATATCAGGCCCTCTTTAACAAGCCAATTTCACATTCAGTCCTGTCAGTTCAATCCACTTCACTCAATCTCACAAAGTCAACTGTCACTGCCTTGGTCAATGCACTTGGTAGTGTGGAGAGTCCACATGGCACTTCCATATGACTTGTCTGGGCTGAGACTAGCAAGTGAACATTGCCCCAGGCCTAACTCCATAGGTGGGTCCTCATATTCATTGCTGAATGTGTTGTCCTTTCATGAATCAAATTTTTAATAACTTTTTTCAATGAGACAGCAATCATCATTTACAGTAAACATTAATGACAATTTATCAAATTCCATTGATCAAAGTGATTTCAGTGACAGGTGTTACCAATACCATAGAGATGCCTGTCTTTTATCTATTCTTGGACAAAATTAAGGCAAGATGCTTTATTTTTATTGCTATTAGTTATGCCTTAATAAACTAAAATATTAAGCTTATTAATTTGAAAAAAAAAAGATACATGACTCACCTTTTGTCAAATTCTAAGCACAAAATATTTTTGTTACCAGATAGCAATAGGATCTGTGCTCACTTGCTCACCTACCAGCAGCTAGAGTCTGGTTTTATGCCTAAGAAGTCTACCATCAACCACATCCTGGCACTGAGGGTTCTCATGGAGCACAAATGCAAATATCGACAGACTTTCTTTGCAACTTTTGTCGATTTGTCGTAAAGCATTCAACTCAGTTAATCGAGCTGCCCTGTGGGACATCCTGAGACTTTGTGGGATTCCCTCAAGGTTGCTGGATATCATGACTGTGGCTGTCAGTGCTGTGCTGCATTTTTCCCAGTTGATTCTGGGGTCCGTCAGGGGTGTGTTCTTGCTCCTACTCTGTTCACTGCTTGTATGGACTGTTTGGGCAAGGTCGTGGGGTCCAGTGGCTGTGGGAATCTGTTGGTGAAGAAAGATTCAGTGATCTTGACTTTGCAGATGATGCTGTGATCTTCGCGGAGTCAATGGAGGCTCTGATCGAGGCTCTCAAGAGACTGACTGAGGAGTCTGAGTGTCTGGGCTGGTGAGTGCCATGAATAAAAACCAAGATCCAGGCCTTTAATGATCTCTTGGGCGCAGTCATCAGCAGTATGTCTGCCTGCGGAGAGAATGCCGACCTTGTCGAGAGGTTTACTTACCTCGGCAGTGACATTCATGTCTCTGGTGGCTCTTTCTATGAAGTCAGTAGACAGATTGGGAGAGCATGGGGAGGTCATGAGGTCACTGGAAAGGGGTGTGTGGTGCTCCTGATATCTATGCAAAAGGAGGAAGATCCTGGTGCTTCCTGTCTTGCTATATGGTTGCGAGACATGGACGCTATACAGTGACCTGAGACAAAGACCGAACTCCTTTGGTACTCTGTCTCTTTGCAGAATCCTTGGGTATCGTTGGTTTGACTTTGTGTTGAATGAGCGGTTGCTCATGGAGTCCCAAATGAGGCAGCATTGTGAGGGAGTGTCAGTTACGGTACTACAGACATGTGGCACAATTCCCCAAGGGTGATCTGGCTCGCCGGATCTTCGTTGTTGAGAACCCGAGTGGCTGGACCAGGCCAAGAGGATGCCCATGTAACACTTGTCTGTGGCAGATAGAGGGTCATTTTTCGATGGTGGGACTGGACTGCATATCTACCTGAGAATAGCCAACCAGGATCTCTAGCTCTTTCTTCGTATGGTGGGTGCAGCAACGCGCTGTACCAGTGTATGCTCCCCAACCTGTCCTGACCTAACCTGTTAACAGTTGTAGCAGTTATGTTTTTGCTCAAATGTTTACTTCCTTCCACTTGAAACACAAGCTACTCAACTTAATATTTCTTTAACTATCATGGACATTTTAATATTTTTGCTGTTGTTTCTTAAGAAGAAAGTATTTTACATCAGATGTCAGAAATGCTTATCTCGCTGTGACACTTTGGAAGAATACAGTCTACCATATAGTTCACTCAGGGTCAAAGGATCACAAACTCTCTCTTCCATCTGCCTATCACTGAACCCACTTAAATTGGGAGTCATGAGAGCTGGAGTCTATCCCAGTAGCATTACGTTCAAGGCAAGAATGAACACTGGCCATGCTGGGAATCCAGCACAGGCCCCAGTCTTTCATTACAAGTCTCCAGTTCAAGTAAACCTCCATGACTGCATGAAACTGGTTGGAAAACTGGAGTACCTAGGGAAAAAATTACAGCCATAGAGACAATGGATTAATTCCGCATGGACAGCAACTGGCCTAGAATTAACACCCAGGAGGTCTGGATCTAGGAGGCAGTAACATTGTCCACTGGGCCACCTCGTTTTCAAGTATTTTAATCCAATACAGTTTTAAAACTTGGAAACAATCCCCTGTGAGTTTATACTGTATGACTGTAGCTTTTTTTATTGTATCCCAATTCAAATTTCAGTTGTTGTCACTAGATCAAGATTTCTATGTGATTTTCACCTTACATTTAGTGGAAGGTGTCTCCAGATGTGACAGTTCCTATGTGCCATAAACTCATAAACATTAACATAATCATAAAAGCTGAAGACAAAAATTAAACTTTTTATTTTGAAATTTGACCATTTATTATACAGAACAAGAAAATACACAACTGAAGGTTTTAGTCCTAACTGCAGTGATTTAATGGTAAATCCAAGCTGATGGATCTGTGATGTTTAGGACTACGCCATATCTAACAAGCAGTGCTTGAAGCCCGCACCCCTCTGCATTTCTCAAATGTGACATAATGAATTGCAATTGTACATTTTCTAGGTATAAAAGGAAAGGTCATTATGATCACAAAAATAAATTATTTTTTCAACAAACATTTGTATCTTAGAATAAAGATTTCTGTACAGTTATCATATTGTGTATATACAGTGCCCAGGCCAGCAGAGACAGAAGCAGTCTGTTCACAAGCATTTCAGGAAAAAGAAATTGCAAGAGGCTTCCTGCGGGCAGTCACAGAGTTTCCCAAAGCGGGCTCCCTTCTTCACTGAGCAGTAGTCTCCAATCGCACACTGCAAAACAATATACAAGGACTTGTCAATATTCTTTGTGATTTCATCCCAGGAATCTGTTGAATGATGTCATCTGAGAGGAAAGAAAATGTCATTTTGCATTTTTGTAGTTAGTGGGAGTTCAAGGTAAACCCAGTAATGCTAACAAGAAATGGGAAAATGTCAGAAAGTGTAAGCTAAATGAAGTATATAATTACACAATAATAAAATAAGATGATAAGGTTGGCCTGGTCGGCTTCACCCTCTCAGTTTCAGGGTGAATTGCATACTGATCATGTGACATATTAGGGGGGCTCAACAACAGTGTGCCAACAAAAGAGTGCACACAATAAACATGGGGACAGCAACAAAAGTCAATGGTGACTAACCCACATGGTTACTTTTATTTACTGGAAATTTATATACTGTATATTTTTTCAAATAATATACATGAACTACATATTTTGCTTGAGAACCAACATTACACTTTCTTTGTTTCTTCTTTTTTCGGCTGCTCCCGTTAGGGGTTGCCACAGCGGATCATCTTCTTCCATATCTTTCTGTCCTCTGCATCTTGTTCTGTTACACCCACCACCTGCATATCCTCTCTCACCACATCCATAAACCTTCCCTTAGGCCTTCCTCTTTTCCTCTTCCCTGGCAGCTCTATCCTTAGCATCCTTCACCCAATATACCCAGCATCTCTCCTCTGCACATGTCCAAACCAACGCAATCTCGCCTCTCTGACTTTGTCTCCTATCTGTCCAAATTGAGCTGACCCTCTAATGTACTCATTTCTAATCTTATCCATCCTTGTCACACCCAGTGCAAATCTTAGTATCTTTAACTCTGCTACCTCCGTCAATGCCACCATCTCCAACCCATACAACATAGCCGGTCTCACTACTGTCCTGTAGACCTTCCCTTTCACTCTTGCTGATACCCATCTGTCACAAATTACTCCTGACACTCTTCTCTACCCATTCCACCCTGCCTGCACTCTCTTTTTCACCTCTCTTCCACAATCCAACATTACACACAAAACACAAATGAACAGATACCCCAAACCCATTTGAATGAAAGAGTGATTGTACTGTGCAGTCTGTCGCAACAAGTCTAAAAGTGGCACCCGTCCATATACCAACAATAACTGTTGCAGGTGAAGATTAAGCTGGACATACCTTGATTAGAACATAGAAGTCTGCAGCATGGCCAAACATCCATGTCAGGTTATAGTTAACAATTTGGATGGTTTCAGAAGATACTGGAATAATGTATTTCTAATCCTTTTAGGAATGGAACATATATTTTTTAAGAAATAACACATACTGTATTAAGGATTAAATGCACATGTAGATACATCTCTTCACCCATCAAAAGACTTATTAATGTTCTTCTCCTCAAATGGACTCAATCTCTCTCCTCCTGCTTCAAATCACACAGCATGGGGAAAAGTCCTTAAAGGAGTTGGCTCACTTATTGCACACAGTTCACATACAAGGCCATGCACAAAGTTTTGTCCTTAAGAACAATAAAACACATTTCCTGTTTCCTTTTGTGATATAACAGGCTTTACATTTAAAATTATTCAAAGTAATTAAAGCCAAAGAACACAACTGGAAGTTGTTAGCCAAAAGTAACAAGAGATTCAATCGCAATAAGTAGTCACAATATCTACAGAGAGTAAAGTCTCTGTGAAGTAGGCTTATAAAATGTCATGTTGATGACCTCATCTGACGCGATTTCTGGGTGACATGTCCTGAGCAGCTGCTGTTTGCATCATACCAATGGGAATTTTAAAAAGATGACATCCATGAAACAAAATGGTGTCATGGGAAAAAATGCCAAAACAAAACAGGTCAAAATTCCTGATAATAGAAATATCTGCTTTCAGTTTGGGAAATAGCATTATGTTTGAATTCCTTGACGTTTAATCTACATTCATTCCTTCATTTTTCCACTACTTCTCCAAGACCAGGTCACGAGAGCAAAGGTCACACGTGCCAACTCTTACTGTAGGATCTCAAGGTATTCTGGGAGATGTAATCATTCCAGTGAGCCCTGAATCTTCCCTGAGGTCGCCTGCCAGCTGGTCAGGGAGGTTTACTCTGATAGAAACATACAGAAAAATATATAAAGATCTTCTTTATTTATTCATCTGGTTTGTACAATGCTATATACTGTATACGCTGCCGTTCTTTATTATATTCTATAAGTGCCCTGAGCATGGGAAAGGCGCTATATAAATAAAATGTATTATTATTATTATTAAAGAACAGAAAATTTCTAAGTCACAGCAATCCCAGAAGATTTTTAACATAAAAAGCATAAAGACATAAAGCTAATTTTTGTAAGTGTCCACTAAGTTTCTCCTCATGCCTCACAGTAAGGAAACCAAGGTTCATGTCCAAGGTCCTCCCTGCATGGGGCTTGCATGTTCTCCCCACGTCTGTGTGGGCTTGCTCCCCCTGTCCAAAGACCTGCAGGTCAGGTGAGTTGGCCACCCTAAATTGGCCCTAGTGTGTGTTTGATGTGTGTGTTTGATGTGTGTGTGAGTGAGTGTGCTTGCCTTGTGATGGACTGGCACTCTGTCTGGAGTTTGTTCCTGCCTTGCGCTCTATATTAGCCAGGATAGGTTCCAACAAGAATCCTTGGTCAGGATTAAGCTGGTTAGAAGATGACATGACATGATGTCTCAGCTTAGAACAGCCAACTAATTGCACCCATTTCCCACAGGTTTCTTTTCTCATGGCACTTTTGTCCGAAACTCTTGTGTCTTTTAATTCCCTTACTAGTTGTGCTTCCCATCTAAGAAATCCAAGTAGTAGACCTCAGTGTATTTACTATTTACATTTGTAGTGCACCATCTATTGGTAGATAATTTGTAATGTATGTACTAATAAAATGTAATGCATTTTCATTCCAATAGATGGCACACTGCTTTGACCAATGCTATACCAAATGGAAAGGCTCTAGTTTCCTTTGCCATTTTTTATTCACCTTTAATTGTAACTGAATACTGCCAACACTGAATATTAAAAAGGCCACAGTGACATATTCACTGTTGTGCGCGTGTGTAAGAAACATTTCTCAGTGTCCACACTGCTCAATCCTAATTAAGAGATTCAGACACAATAAAGGAAATAAATGGTAAATTAAAAAAAGGAAAAGAAATGTAAGCATTAAAGATTAGGCAAAGAATATAAATATTTATCAATTTCTTAGAAATTTTTGCTGGCCAGACAACTAAACAATGAGATCAAATAAAAGTAAGAATAGTGCACTGTTGTTTTAAAAACTCTGCTGCCACTGAGATCCCCCAGGGCTGAATTTTCAAACAACTGCTTTATATAATTTAGTCGATTAGTTTTAGTCACCCATTGTTACTTATGGTCTCCTCACTGTTGCTGCATAGGCTTGACTTTTAGTAATGCTACCAGCATAATGAACCACTCAACATGTTATATTTCAACACACTATAACAGTGCAATTTTATTTTGTTTTGATTTAGAAGACTACTAATTTCCTTTGAACTTTCTGAAACAGTCTGAGGTGCCAATTATATAATGACAAGCATTTGGCTTTTTATCTACTCCTCTTCTTTCAGGTCAGGTTTAAATGGAGTCATAATCGTCTTCCATGCAGTCTCTGGCATCTGCAATCAAGTGAAATGAAATTCATTTGACTCCGCTCACCTTATTATATTGCTTTGCAATGACTTTTATGCACTGACCACATGAGAGGGAATATGAAAGAAGGGCATGCCACGCAGTCCATGCTATAAAGCCATTTCACTTGAGTTTTTGGAGTTTTGGAATTCTGGATTGCCTTCTCTGTGATTTTTGCCCCCACCTAGCATTTTGCATTTTGTGCTTTTTCACCACTATTCTTATTTGACTCAAAGAAATAAAGTATTATTCCTTACTTTAACAGTATGCAGTTTTTTGACCACTGTCTCATTTATGGATTTTATCTCCACTGTTTAGCACATGGCCCTCCTAAATGTAACTATTGTATCCATCTAATGAAACGGGTTCATGCATTATCAATATGCTTTCCAATCATAATGTGGCTGTTTCCGCAGAAGAGTGCAATAATCATGCAGCACTAGGAAGGTCATTACAAACTGTGGACAATCAGCCATCAGCACATCACTGTAGTCTGTGAGCTTCCGCTAATACACAAGTGTATGTGTATGTGCTGCATCTGTGTCTCTGTTGTATATGCATATGTGTGTGTGTATTTAGTGTAAAAGCAAAAAGAGTAAACGTTATTTCCAGACTGAAAAGGTTAAACACAAAAAGTTTGGGCTGTATACGTAGTCGTCATCAGGTGTGCAACTGAAAAGGTCAGAGCAGGTAGCAAACTGTAAAGGAGGCAAAAAAGACAGGGACGTGAAAGGTGAAAAGGTGAGAGTAGGTGAGAAAAAGATGCCATTGAAGAAGTTGAAGGGAGAGATTTAAAAGTTAGTTGGTCTTTAAGACCCTGGAGAAATATGTGATCCCTTGGTGAGAATGAGTTTAACTTCTTCTGTTTTTCTTTGAAAAGTGTCTTTAATGCCTTGTGAAAGAACACAAACAAGGGCGGAGTGGTGGCTCTGAGGCTAAGGATCTGTGCTGGTATCCCAAAGGTTGCTGGTTCGAATCCCCGTCACTGCCAAAAGAGATCCTACTCTGCTGGGCCCTTGAGCAAGGCCCTTAACCTGTAATTGCTCCAGGGGCGCTGTACAATGGCTGACCCTGCGCTCTGACCCCAAGGGGTATGCGAAAACGAACAAATTCCTCATACAAGAAATAGTATAAGGCGAAATAAAAAGAACAGAACAAACACAGAGGTCAGAGTAGCTGTGATCAAGTAATGTGAAGTTTGAACGTGCATTCTGAAACAGTTTATTAGCTCGCACACCACTTCACTTATGTAGATGGCTACTGTTAAAAGCTGAATTTACCAGAGAGGCCAGATACAAGTGTATTACTGGTGACATATTTGAATAAATTTTATTTATGTAGTGCATAATGACTGACTAACTTTTTAATCTCTCCATTCATCTTCTTTAATGGCAGCTTCTTAACACCTACTCACAATTTTCACCTGCTCTTTACTTTTCATTTGCACACCTGATGAAGGCTGAACATTGTGTCATTAACCTTCTTTCCTTCCCAGCATGGAAATAACTTTTAACCTTCTTTCTCCTTTACATATGTATACTGATGCTGCCCTCCCCTTCATTAACTTCATGTTTACTGTATGTGCCATGTGTGAGTGTGTGTATATACAGTGTATATACAGTTCCTATGATATCTGTATATATATACAGATATCATAGGAACTGGAATTCTTTGGTTCAGCCCTGTTGGGTTCAATAGGCACTGCCAGGGAGCCAAAATTGTGAGGAGGAGGAGGAGGAGGACAAAACTTACTGTAAATAGTGGAGGTAGCTGAAAGAGAAGAACACAGAGAGAGTTGTTCTGTATTGCAGTTGTAATTGTGTTATGGTTGTAGCATGGGAACCACTTAAGTTAAGAAGAGTTTCTGACAATGCAAACTTTTTGTTTGCTGAACTTATGTCTGAACCTGTGTGTGTCAGGTGTTTGGTGGCCACTATATATATACAGTAGCATATGAATATACAGTAGAACTTGTATATGTATACTACATGTGTATGTATATATATCTGTACCTGTATATGTGCATGTAATTGTATCTGTATTCTTATCTGTATATGTATTTGTCTGGATATGTTTAGGGTGGCACGGTGGCGCAGTGGTAGCACTGCTGCCACGCAGTAAGGAGACCTGGGTTCACTTCCTGGGTCCTCCCTGCGTGGAGTTTGCATGTTCTCCCCATGTCTGTGTGGGTTTCATTTGGGTACTCCGGTTTCCTCCCACAGTTCAAAGACATGCAGGTTAGGTGGATTGGCGATTCTAAATTGTCCCTAGTGTGTGCTTAGTGTGTGGGTGTGTGTGCCCTGCAGTGGGCTGGCACCCTGCCCGGGATTTGTTTCCTGCCTTGCACTCTGTGTTGGCTGGGATTGGCTCCAGCAGACCCCCATGACCCTGTAGTTAGGATATAGCGGGTTGGTTGATGGATGGATGGATGGATATCTTTATGTGTATTCATATAAACTATATGTGTATACACTTAATAAAAAACAGGGTTTCACTCTTAACTCTAGTATGTTTTCATTTTATTTCTTTTACCATTTTCTAAATATTATTTGTGAACTTGATTATTGATTATATTTTGTATAAATTATTGGTTAATGCTAAAATTATTTGTTCTTTCCATTATTTTCTTGCTACATTGAATCTAAGGGGGTGGATCGACCCCTGGTGCTATTTAAGAGTTTAGTGGGTCATACTATAAATGGGCTGCTGTGGCATTAGTTAATACTTCTGTTCATCAGCTCTCATTTTTGAATTTGGATTTTTTGTAGTATTTTCTGATTTTCTGTTTTTTCTATATTGGCCTGGTTTAAGGATGGATGTGGCAATTGTGGACTAGCTTTGTTTGCCTTGAGTTTTGCTGATTAGGTATAACCATATTTTGCCTCTTTTTCTGTTTTTAATTTTTAAAGTAAATATATTTTTTAAATAAAATAATAAAGTTTTATATTATTATTTATTTAATGAAAATAAAGCCATAAGTTTTGCACAATTCCCCTCCTTTTTTTATATAATTTTGGCTCCTTGTTGGTGTATAGGCAGGAAAGCCTGCTTCTTGAGTTTTAAAAGTGAGGACCAGTTCTGAAAGTAAAGCTTTCTTTGAGTTTAATGTGAGCCAAGAATGATAATATATATACCGTATATACTCGAGTATAAGCCGACCCGAATATAAGCAGAGGTACTTAATTTATCTACAAAAACTGGAAAAACTTATTGACTCGAGTATAAGCCTAGGGTGGGAAATGCAGCAGCTACTGGTAAGTTTCAATAATCAAAATAAATACCAATAAAATTACTGTACATTAATTGAGGCATCGGTAGGTTAAATGTTTTTGAATATTTATTTCAAAGAAAAACAGTAAACTAGCTCTGTATGTGGAGAAGAGGATCAACAAAAACAAAATGTGTCACTCTTGCTCACTCTCTCTTGCGCGTGTGTGTCTCTCGCTCTCTGCACAGGGAGAGACTGAACACGTGCGGAAATCATCGGCGCACACAAACCGAAAGGGAAACTGGCTTGTTCGTATACCGGGGGCAGAGGGACCTGACTCGAATATAAGCCGAGGGTGACGTTTTTCAGCACATTTTGGGTGCTGAAAATCTCTGTTTATATTTGAGTATATATGGTACATATACATATATATTTATATATAGCATTTTGGAGTGTACCTTGCCTCCACTTAGCTAGTGATATGTTTTTGTTTATTGATCTTTAAAGTTTGTCTGAGCTTGAGAATGTCCTGGGTAAAAAACAAGATCCAGGCCTTTAATGACCTCTTGGGCACAGCTGTAAGCAGTGTGTCTGTCTGCAACAAGAGTGTTGACCACATTGAGAGGTTTAGTTATCTCTGCAGCAACATTCATGTTTCTGGTGACTCTTCCTATGAAGTCAGTAGACAGATTGGGAGAGCATGGGGGGTCATGAGGTCGTCTGGAAAGGGGTGTGTGGCACTCCTGATATCTTTGCAAAAGGACAAAGATCCAAGTGTTTAGAGTCCTGGTGGTTCCTGTTTTGTTATATGGTTGCAAGACATGGACACTATCCAGAGACCTTAGATGAAGACTGGACACCTTAAGTACTGTGTCTTTTCTGAGAATCCTTGGAGTTCCACTGGTTTGATTTTGTGTCGAAATAGCAGTTGTTCACGGACCCCCGAATGAGGCACATTACCTGTATTGTGAGGAAGTGTCAGTTACAGCACTACGGTCATGTGGTGCAATCCCCTAAGGGTGATCCAGCTTGCAGGATCCTCATTGTTAAGGACTCAAGTGGCTGGACCAGCCTAAGGGGATGTCTATATAATATTTAGCTGTGGCAGATAGATCCAGAGGGTTGGACTGGACCATGTGTCTGCCTGGAGGGTTGCCAACCGGAATTCCAAGCTGTTTCGTCGTGTGATGGGTGCAGCAACACACTATACCAGTGCATGCTCCCCAACCTGACCTGACCTAAACACTTTCAGAATTGGCTGATGTTAAATATGGTGTCCTACGGAGATCAGTGCTAGGACTGCTGCTATTTTTATTAAATATAAATAATTTGGATAAGTATACAAGTAACAAAGTGGTTAAGTTTGCAGATGATACCAAACCAAGTGGATTGGCAGATAATCTGGAATCCGTTGAATCATTACAGAGGAAGTAAAAATGTTAGGATTGAATACACGATGGGAAAATCAAAAGTACACCTTATGGGAAAGATTTAGGAGAAGGATTTAGGAGTCATAGTGGACTCGACAGTATCAACTGCCAGACAGTGTTTAGAAGCCATTAAGAAAGTTAACAGAATGTGAGGTTATATAGCACACTGTGTGGAGTACAAGTCTAAGGATGTTATACTCGGGCTTTATGATGCACTTATGAGGCCTCTTCTGGAGTACTGTGTGTAGTATTAGTCTCCTGGCTACAAATAGGACATAGAAAAAGAAAATGGACATTGAAAAAGTCCAGAGAAGAAAATCTAGGCTGATTCTAGGAATAACGGGATGAATTATGAGGAAAGATTAAAAGAGGTAGGCTTTTTCAGTTTAAGCAAAAGATGATTAAGATAAGATATAACTAAAGTGTTATGAAGGGAATTAATCCTGTGGATCAAGACTGTTATTTTTGAAATGAGCTCATCAAGAACACGGGGACACAGTTGGAGACTTGTTGAGGGTAAATTTTGCACAGACTTCAGGAAGTTTTCTTTTACACAGAGAACCATAGACACATGGTATAAGCCACCAAGTAGTGTGGTAGACAGTAGGACTTTAGGGACTTTCTAAACTCGACATGATGTTATTTTAGAAGAATTAAGTGGGTAGGACTGGTGAGCTTTGCTGGGATGAATGGCCTGTTCTTGTCTAGATTGTTCTAATGTTTTAATGTTTTAATCAATGCAGTATCTTGCTGTGTGATGGGATGTTAAGTCTTCAATTCTTTCTTAAGGAGACACAAAATAACTCAGGTTGACATTCTATATTTGGCTGGAAAGCTACATGTGTAGTGAGCACAAATATACCACTGATAATCATGGGGTATATACCAAAGGCAAAAGTACGTCTGACAAGCTGGTCAATCCACTAGCCTGCTCACATGTTGAAGTGTCCTTTGGCAGAGCCATTTCTTGCTACATGCGGACTATGCAGGTGCATAGGGCCTCCAACAAGTTCATCCTCAGTATATTTGAGGAGTATTAAAATTACCTGTATGTTTGTTGCCAGCTATGCTCCATCATGTGTTTAATTAAGCACATATATGCTTAAAATTTAAATGTATGATATACATAAAACAAAGCTGCAATGATAGGGAAGATTTGTGGGGCAAACAGTTCAAAAAACGAAGATTATCACTAGGCAGTTGTGTTGTGCAACGAGTGATATCTACTGACAGGTGTGATGGAATAACACACTGACAGCTCACATCAGGAGGAAAATAACAGTAGACAAAGCCACTTTGATACCTAAGATGACATGAAAAAGGATTTATCCCTCTGGTGCTGTAAAATGTAAAAAGAAGAAACTTGAAGAAGAAAAATGTGGACAGAATAAATGTAAAGCATTTGTTAACGATGTTGCAAATCGATCAGAAGTGGGAAGTAACAAAGTAAAACAAGTCTGTTACTATCCTAAAATTTGAATTAAACATTTTTGAGAAAAATGCTGCTTCTGTTGAAATTATGGATACAGTATAGAGTAGCCTCATTGCTGACATTTTATTGTTATTGTCTGTAGATTTCAATTTCTTGGGTCAACTTGAGATCATTAATTTTCTTAAAGTGTAACAGACTAATGCATCACCACGGACTCTCCCCATTGTAGTTTTATAAAAATAGGGGCCTCCAAACAGAATCTTGCATATGGCCTTCAAAAAGGCTAGAAACAGCACTGGTCCTTGGGTGTTTCAGTCCACCAGTGCTCAGCTCTCTCATGAGAACCTGCATACACACCCATTTCTATGGATCTAGTTGCCAATTGCATTCACGGTCAAGGAAGGTCCATCTATGATCTAACCTATTAAATTCATCTGAGGATAGCAATACAGAAACCTTCCCTTTATAGGAGACTTGTGTATCACTTCACACACACATTGACTCATAAAGGGCCAGTTTAGTGTTGCCCCATAGGCTAATGTGTACATCTTTGGATTGTAGGAGGAAAACTGGCAGACTTGGAAAAAATCCACATAATTTAAGGAGAACACACAAACACTGAATAAGATGGGATTTGAACCAAAAAGTCCATGCTCCCTGTATATCCTGGATGGTTTTATTAATATCTTCTTATATAATACACCACCATGTTGTTCATTTGTCTGTCCAGGATTTTAAATCACCTGTAGCTCGCAATCCGTTTGACCTATTGACCTGAAATTTGGTACACATATACTATGTGACGTCTACTGTCCACTTTCAGGTTGATGATTTTTATTAGTTTTTTTATTTTTATTTTATTTTACTGTAGAATCAACTATCGGCAGCATGCAGCAGGGCAGCCGTGCAGCGCATGCGTACTTGTGCCGTTCTCATTCCCTACCACCTTTGCCGTCACTTCCCCTACCTCTTCATATCTTAAATCATTCTTGAGGCAGATTGAACACTTAAGTGCCAGCTAAAGTGAAAAATTAAGAAAAATGTACTAAGTAATTACAATACAAACACTGACTTAATCAGTTTTAACACAAAAAGATGCCGACAAAAGAAGAGAAGAAGTGGGCCGCTAGGGTGGAGAAAAGAAGAGCTGCTCAGGAAGCAGTAAGCGCATCAACCTCTGAGCAAACGAATGCTAAACATACAAAGAAAGAGTATGAAAACTATAAGTCAAGTATATTCACTGCACGTTATCATGAAGTACACCGTTACTGGTTAATAATAAAATATTAATATATTATTAATAGCAACAATTGTACTCTCCATATACAGCATTCAAGTCTATCCATCCAAATTAAAACCTTCCAATTAGAATAACACTGTTTGTTGATAAATGTTGTTTTTATTCTACCTAATAAAAGTCCTTAATACAAAACCAATTAAAAAAAATCTTTAATGGAAATTTAATACCAAAGGAAGTTGTCTAGTGTTCAGAATTATAAGTAGCAGTGAGCCAGCTTTGAAGGCTCCATGGCAGTCTGCAGAGTTTAGCCTGTTCAGAATGATATAGAAAAGTTTATTATAAGATGTACAGTTATAGTATAATAATTACAAATTCCTTCAGGCTAAGAGTTTAAGAAAAGGTACGAAACAAACAGAAGATAATATACAACTTAACTTCAAATTTTCTGAGCTGGGGGATTCGTAACATGACAAAGTTTCTTACCCTAGGAACTCGACTAAACTTCTTGTCCCATGTTGATAGTCTTCTGTGCTGAAGTTTCTCTAGAACCTCCTGAAGAGCACCAAGCTGCAATAAGCAGAACAATTTCTCTTGTTAAATGCAGTTTTGAGATATAAATTTTAATAGTGGTATACTGTAATCATTTTTGTATGATGTTGTATGTGTTCATGTCATATATCCCAGAATTCTCCTCAAGTTCAACAGCTATCTTGGGCCCAGCAACCAACTCAAACTCAAAAAAATGAGCAAAAATGTCAAATCAAACGAAACTCGCAAGAAGCACAACAGCAAAAAGTTTAAGTATTTTTTAAATTGATTTAGGAGGTTTGTATTTGCAGTTTGTATAATGAAAGGAACTCCCCCAGCTGACCTTTTATCCTGTTGCTCTGGTTACCCGTGGGTCATGACCCTAGAGGCCACACCCCTAGCAATGGCACCAATAACATCTCTCAAAATGGCAGCGATAGAAGGACCTGAAAATAGTGTTCAGCATGTAGAAATTACCAAATGAATTCATGCAAAACCTAATCATGACATTCAAAATGAATACTAATGACTATACGTATAAGGAGTACATTGTATAATTAATTATAGTTAACCCTAGTAACTGACACTGACTATTGTGAAATCAGCTACCTAATCTGAGATCTCTGGAAAGTGTTATGATGTTTAGAGTATATGTTCAATGCATTCAATGGTAATCAAAAACAGCATCATCAGTGCATTTGTTAATGTTAGTGTTTTAATATTATCCTGCTCTTCTTCAAAGTTTTTTTTACTGTGTTATCAAAGGTATCTTTTTTTCATGCCAAACAAAGGTGAAGTTTGTTTCTTTCATAATATCCAGAACAATTTTATCGTCACACTTGATTTGGATAAAAATGCCAAATTACATGAAAACAACAGCACCTTTGGCCAGGAGTATGCTCTGCAAATTGTATCTCAAATGAGTAATAAGCTACCTGACAATTGTTAGTTTCAGCTCACTACTTCGGCTGCTGGAACTGCTACCGCCATGGGAACTGCACAAATATGACAGCATGAAGACGTCAGATATCTGTAGACTTAACTTTATCTTGTCTGTTTCGCTAGTAACAGAGGTGGAGTAGAAGATGATTACAGTTGCAGAAACACTTCTGAAAGACTTCTGGCGTGCACCAAAACCACCAAAATGAATCAAGTGTTTATTTACAAAAGCAGCTTGTCAAAAAACAAGAGCCAAGGATGTACATCGAATATGAACATGTCTTCGGCACACTGCTTTAAATGAGAGCCAACAATGGAGACAGCTAGTGAGGCAGGTCACTCTGCTGGATGTGTCTTCTCATCCTAGTAATGTGAATAAATTACTGTTAAAAACACAGGCAGCAATGCGGTTGATTTGAAATCCAATACTTATGGATTAGATCAATATTAATTGAATGCACATTTAAAAGCTGACTTGCATAAAGAGTAGCCAGGGACTAAGAAAAGTAGCAGGATGATACAGGACAGAGTAAAGACCAAGGTAGGACCATGGAAAGAGAGAAAGACATTCACGTTAGCTGGCAGAGCACATCTGTAGATTCCAAATCTGAAAAAGGCCCTGTCTTTCAAACTTTGTCCCAGAAGTGAAATCTCTGATGTGAGAGCTCATTGCATATTTGGAGGAAGCTGACAAGATCTGCATAAAATATTAGGGGGCAACTCTTAGCTAATGGCAGATAAGCCAATGTGCTCAATGTGCTCTTAAGGGTGACTGATCATCCAACAGAGATAAAGAGGCCACGGAGAATTTGCAGGAAATCTGTGTGTGAAATGACCAATGCCTTCAGTTGAATTTTTAGAATAGAAGATGACTTGCATTTCCTCCCTTTTCCAAGGGCCTTTAATTTAATGAGTGAAGCTCCCTTAGCAATCCACTCCTAAATGACTCCACCTCCTCCTAAATTCTTTTAAGGTCTGGTCCAGAAGTCCCTCAGGGTAGTGATTTAAAGGCTTGTGTGACAGACACCTCACAGGACAAGAATTTTAAAAGGAAAATAAAATGTTAGGTTATATCATAAAAACTGTTGAATATAAATGATGTTGTGTTCACACTATATAACACACTAGAAAGACAACATCTGGGGTATTGTGTGCAGTTCTGGTCCCCATGCTACAAGAAAGACATAGCAGCACTTGAAGTCGTGCAGAGGAGAGTCACGAAGTATATCCCAGTATTTAAGGACATGGCAGACATTCACATGGAATTAATCCTGTTTAGTCTGAAGCAAAGGAGACTGTATGGGGACCTGTTCCATGACTTCCCAATTCTCAAAGGTATTGATAGAATACATCTAGCAAAACTGCTGAACGGTGAATCACGTAATCGAGGACACCAGTGGAAATTAATAGGGAAGTGCATTTAGGACTGAAGCCAGAAAGCACTTCTTTATACAAAGAGTTGTGGGAATCTGGAACAAAATACTGATCTGTGTCGTTGAGTCAGAAACCTTGGCGACCTTTAAGTATCTGGATGGAATATTGGGACAGCTTTGCTATTAACTAAACATGCTTGCCTAACAGACTGAATGGTCTTCTCTCGTTTGCCAAATTTATGTTCTTATGTTCCAAGTCTCACTTTCAACTGTGTGGAGAGGATGGGCAGTAAGCAAGTGTTATATTATGTTTTGTTATTAAGTTTAATGTCACTGTTCTCTGTGCCCACTGTTATGGACTCATTCATACAGGCAGACCAAGTATGGTACACAGGAACACAGCATCAGCATTTAGAATTGCCGAGCCAAGCACAGGACTAGAGAGCCAAAGACAACTGGAGAATAGAATAGTCAACCTAAAGACAGACTAGTATATTTCTGTCTTCTGTCAGCACACCATCCTCTTTCCTTGTTGGGAGAATGAGAACTGTATGTAGGCATTGTGCTATTCCTGTATTTTTGAAGGTGGGGTTTGAGTCCTTTCCTGTCCTTGTTTGGATCCGGAGCCAAGAGCCTGCACATTGAGCAACCAGAATATAAGGATCAACCTACGGCCAACACACTTTGAAGCTGCCGGGCGGAAGATTATGTCTTCCATCCAAGGCTGGGCGGAAGATTATGTCTTCCATCCGGTGAAAATCCTTTCAGCATGGTGACAAAAGATGGCAGACTGCGTAGGTCAAGATACCCACATTGCTTGATATGTCTGTCATACGCTTCCCTGTCTGTAATACCACGTGAACCCGTCAGTAAAGAGTTAAATTATCCTTTTTACTTCTCGTGTAATCTTTTAACCGTCATATTGCATGCTGGGGGGGATAATACCTTTTTTATTTATAATTATTTAAATTCAGGTTAATTAAAACGCCTCAATTGAAAAGAACACATTTCCAGAGAGCTAATGCCTCTTAAGGAAACACCAAGTCATTGCTAAAATTTCAAAATATGAAAATGAGGTTAGCTTGGGCCTGGAACCGCCAATCTGAATATACTCCTAAATTAACACACATAATAAATAAATGATTGAAGATGTGGATACTGCACAGCTGTTAAGCTGTGCTTGAAGCTGTTGTCCTGTGAGGTGTGCACCATGCAAGCTGTTGCTTCTCCGAATCTGTCTTCCGATTCTGTTGTGGCTTTGGTTCTGCCAGACTTTTTCCTGTATGAGTTTCCTCTAATTTCCAAGTTCCCATTGTTCTCACTGGCATCTTGGGTTTCTTCACAGGTTCTCTAAAGGAACAAACTGAACTCCTATGAGTTGTAATAGTCTGTCTGTCTTCCTTTTTTAAACTGCCTTTTTCTTGCCAATAGGATTGCAATATATGGTACAACAGTGTCCAAATAATTATTACTTGTTCCCAAAAAAAGGCCTTTTGTATAACAAAAAAATTATATCATCTTTCAGTTTTTGGTAACCTAAATGTTCTTTTTTACCTTATGCCATACATTTGTACAATTTCAGGTTATTCACCGGACTTGAACTGCTTACATAAAAAAAAAAAAAAAAAAAAATAGAAAAAATTGGAAGAATTCTAAAACTTGAACGGTAATTTATGTATACTGTATACTGGAAAAATTTCATATATACTATATAATGCACGTTTTATGTATAACATTATTATTTGTGTTTATGTTGCACTTCTTTTTTTATATTTTTACTCATTGTAAAGTACTCTGGTCTTTTAAGTACTTAATGGAAAAATCTGAATTCAATTAAAACTGAACTGAATTTATGCTTTGATTTTTCAATATTAATTAATTTATTTTTATTTATATCTTCACAGGCGTTCAGTGCACAGGTTTCCTGATCCTGGTTGGCAACCCCCCAGATGGAAATGACCATCTATCTGCCACAGCCAGGTTTTATATGGGCATCCCCTTGGCCTGGTCGTCAACAGTGAGGATCCTGCAAGCCTGATCACCCTCTGGGAATTGCACCACATGGCTGTAGTGCCGTAACTCCATCACAAAGCAGGTAATGTGCCTCATTCGGGACTCCATGAGCAACTGCTCATTCAAGACAAAGTCAAACCAGCGGTACCCAAGGATTCTCCAAAGAGACACAGTACCAAAGGAGTCCAGTCTTTATCTCAGGTCACTGGATAGCGTCTATGTCTTGCAGCCATATAGCAAGACAGGTAGCACCAGGACTATAAAGACTTGGACCTTCGTCCTTTTGCAGAGATATCAGGAGTGCCACACACCCCTTTCCAGTGACCTCATGAACCTCCATACTCTCCAAATCCATCTACTGACTTCATAGGAAGAGTCACAAGAGACATGAATGTCACTGCCAAGGTAAGTAAACCTTTCAACAAGGTCAACACTCTCTCCACCGACAAACATACTGCTGATGGCTGTGCCCAAGAAGTCATTAAAGGCCTGGATCTTGGTTTTTATCCAGGACACTCGCAAGCCCAGACACTCAGACTCCTCGCTCAGTTTCTTGAGAGTCCCGATCAGAGCCTCCATTGACTCCGTGAAGATCACAGCTTTGTCAGTAAAGTCAAGGTGAGCAGGCCCGCACCTAGGAAATTCTGGGCCCCAGGCAGCTGACAGAGTTCGGTCCCCTTTCATGTTTCAAATATGTGCGTATATTTTAAAACGCCACTTAATTTCAAAAACCTGGTTTTTGACGAAGGGTTTTGAAAGTCTATGGTTAACTAGGAATAGTTTATTCTGAAAAACTCATTCTGAATATAAAATCTCTCTCCATATTGTGTAAACATCATGGTAATCAGCAGTTACTGGCTGGTGGGTTAATCCCTTAACGCTTTGCTGACCATTTTCTAATTTTAATATTTGAAAAATCATCAATGACTTTATCAAAGCTTATGGTATTTGCAAGTTCAAGTTCAATGGATCTGCGGTGGGTTGGCACCCTGCCCGGGATTGGTTCCTGCCTTGCGCCCTGTGTTGGCTGGGATTGGCTCCGGCAGACCCCCGTGACCCTGTGTTCGGATTCAGCGGGTTGGAAAATGGATGGATGGCTGGAAGTTCAATGGATAACGTTGCGAGACCATTCAGCCTCTGCTGGGTCATAGTCGACCGCAAATGATTATTTATAATTGCAAGTTTACTGAATGATCTTTCCCCTTGTGCCACAGAGACAGGGAGACAACAAAATATCCTCAACGCTACGCATAGTTCTGGATATATGCCTTCAAGTCCAAGCTCAAACAAAACACGCTAGTTCAGTTTATATCATGTCCGTGTTACTGGACTGGTGAACTAAACAAAATTAAATTACAATGCATGTATTGTACAATAGCGCGCGTACCTGTCTCTGACTGCTGAGTGAGTCTGATGACAGCCGCTGTTAAGACCAAAAGTCCAAATACAAAATTAACGCAGATAGGCGCTTCTCTTCACTGTTCACATAATAATGAAATAATACCAAATTATAAGCTTTTGTAAAGTCTAACTCTAAGCGTGCATTGAATGAATAACTTCCGCGATTCGCGAAGGCAAAAGGTGGAGTCTAAACATAAACATTGCCGCACCGCCACCGGCACTCATTACGACTTGCGTATGTTATCTTGATGACGGACACGGGACAGCCTTTATGAGAATGCCGCTGAAGCTCTCGGTCTTGCATTTTCCCACGGTTCGACGGATGACGGAAATGGAGTTCAAACTCAAAGCAGCTAGATCCGAGATCGTACCCACCGGCGACCGCTGTATGACGTCGACGCGCCCCTTCTTGATAATAAAGGACCTTTCGAGAAAAAAAAAAAAAAAAAACTTGAAAAAGGGCGGGCCCCTATCTAGCTCGGGCCCCTGACAAGTGTCATGGTTGTCCCCCCCTAGGTGCGGGCCTGAGGTGAGTGAATCTTTCTTCACCAACAGATGCCCCACAGCCGCTGGAACCCACGACCTTGCCCAACACCCAGTCAATACAAGCACTGAACAGAGTAGGAGCGAGAGCACACCCCTGAAGAACCCCAGAATCAACTGAGAAAAACACAGAGGTCCTGCCTTCACTCTGCACAGCACTCAAAGAACCAGTGTTCCTGATTCACTACTAATATTCATGGCATCACTAATGTTTTGATTCTGCTGTGATTGAATTCAGAAACTTGATATATTATGTTTGTTTTCAAGACAAATATAAAAATCACTGCACTTGTGAGAATTACTTCATAAGAATTGCCAAAAGATTACAAAGATTCCCATATTATTATTATGTAACCAAATGATGTAATGTCTGAATCTCCCATTTTCAAATCTCAGTCTCATTAGGTGATTTGCATTTTTTCATATATAAAAAATTGTAAGATGTTTTAAAATTGGACTGAAAAATAATGTGTGATGTAAATAAAAATTAAGTTTTGTGAAAATGTAGTGTGGCAAGGCATGTTTTAAAAAAGTCTTTAAGTAGCTGTTGTGTCATTTTTCAGTATGAAAGTAGCTGGACTTAAAAGCAAACATCTAAAAAGTGCATTTTAGTAAAAGCCTCTGAGCTATTTATCTTCCTATGCAAAGCCAGTTTGTATGCATGTTTGTGTTCCTCCTGTTAAACTTTCTCTTTGTTTTATATGTTAGAAATCATACTATTTTTGTTCAGTTCAAAAAATGTGTTAATGCTTTTAATAAAAGCCATTTGATCATCAAGAAGAATTTCAAAAATGGACTCGTACTTTATTACACATAAACTAATGATCATGGCAGCATTTACTACTCCATTTAGAAATCGATGACACCTGCCATCTAAAGTAACTCCAAGTGAGTGTGTGTGTGTGCAGGTGGTACCCTGGGTTCTTGCCTTGTACCTGATGCTGCTAAGAGAGGTGTTGGTTCCCTGCAACTCTGAACCCAATTAACAGGTAAGAGTGTATAAAGTTATGTTAGAATTGTGATTATAATAAATATTTGACAACCTAAAATGAGACAAAAAATTAAACGGTAACATCATAACAGCAATAACATATTTTATTGCTGCTTTTACCATCTGGAAAGGTAAAAAATAGACATAACAAATGCAACTTAGGGTGGCACTGTGGCACATTGGTTGGCACTGCTGCCACACAGCTCTCCTGGAGACTTAATCCCCAGCCTGGTCACTGTCTGTGTGCAGTCTGTATGTTCTCCTCTGTCTCTGAAGGTTATTCTCCAAGTAAAACCAATACCCTTAAGGAATGGCCCCGTGTCCGTGACTATGGAGTTAGTGGGCCCTGCGATGTTCTACTACCCTGTCCAGGGATCTTTTTTCCTGTGCTGCTAACATGGGCACTGGCTCCCCTTTAATCAGGAAAGAATAAGTAAGTTGGCAAATGAATTAATGGATGGATGAATTCACAAGGAGAACGGATGCATGTAGAATTTAGAATATCCGAGGCTATTAGCCCCTCTTGTACTCCACTCAAGCAATCAATGACTCAAAGTTAGATGCCAGAACTACTTCCGATGAGTAGTCATTACACACAGTACTAAATACGTGCATGACATATCAAGTTCTCTGTCCACATGCTCACTATGTAAATATATTGTTTGCATGAATTCGCCACTTTTAGATATTTATACAACAACATTTACTGGCTTGGAAGAGCACACTGTCAAAAAAACATTCTTAAAGAGGTAATGAAAAAGAAAATATCAAAAAAGGAAAATAAATTAATTTTCAAGCTTATGAAAATGTTTTCTTTAGCTTCCATGGCTAAAGTATACATATTCCCTAGTTTTGATGGAATTATGTTTAAAAGGAGATACTAAACATAGAAGCAAAAATAATAAAAAAATAAAAGAGCCTTCTAAAAGCATACGGTAAACAAGAGCAGCCCATAGCAGATGACCCCCTTGCAATGATACAATAGTAATGTTAGTGTCCCCAGTACATTTTTTGTAAATATTGCAAACATTGTCAATTGGCAGTAAATTTTCTTCACATGTTTTGTCCAAAGTCAATGAAGTTTTGATCCTTGCTCCACATTTGCTAAGATCGTTTGTTTGTCACAGGCCCTGCTCATTTTGGGTTCATGAATGTTCCAGCCACGGGTAAGAAGAGGAATTATAATTTGGACTTCTTTACATTTTACTGCTTTTTTATCCAATGTGTTAACCACCACTACACATGTAGCCCTATGTGATCTAATAATTCACTTCTGTATGCAAAGTGACAATCATTTCTGAACTATTGAACTATTAGGAATTCGTAATAAAGTATACATTACTGCCATCTGCTGGGAAACAACATAAGTTTCCAAATCTACTGAATCTGAGTTGGAGTCATAGGGGACCAGAGGCCACCCTGGCATCATTGGCCACATCATAGGAAGCAGCCCTAGAAAGAACACCAGTCCATGCAGGACCCATTAAGGCCCAAAGGTTTCAGTTTGGAATCTCAAATCCCCTTAACTTGCACATCTTTGTTGATGTGTTAAGAAAACTCCAACAGACACAGGGAGAACATGCAAATACAACACAGGCAATGTCTAGGCATGGAATTCAAACCCCATCCACTATATCTATAAAACAGCAGTGCTACCCACTGCAACTCTTCATAGCACAAACTAACCTTTAAAACATTAACAATATGTAATGTAATATTCTCAAACTTGCTTAATACATTTCAGAGTTAAAGGAGACCCAGAGCTCATCCTTAAAGTATCAGGCACAAGGTGGGAATCAACCCAGTGCAGGGCACTAGTCAACCACAGGACCCACTTACACAGACACTCATACAGAGCAGGCTTAGAAGTGAAAAACCTCTCAAAAATGAAGAGTTTATTGAAACTGCAAAGAGAATAAAATACAAAGCGAGTTTTTTGTAAGTCAACAAATAGTTACACATTTACTGAACAAACATATCAAATACAATGAAACAGACAGAGAAGAAGCTCTATGATATATATATAAACTGAATATATAGAAGCTTTTATATACAGAAGAAGCTTTACTTGGAAAACAAAGCTTGGCAAGCCACCTAGCTGTTGGAGTTACCCATATAACCTTTGTGATGAAGCAGGAGGTACAGCAGATGGATGGACATCAAATAACTACTTTACTTTACACATGTGAAGATCCTGCTGTGTGTACCATTACCATTTCTTTCTTTATTTCCCTGCAATATATTAGTGAATGATACCATTCTTTCCAAATTTCTTTAGTGCTTTAATTGATTTCTGTATCATTGGTGTATTGTTCTACTTTCAGGTATTAAGATAAAAAGTGCACATTTTTTGTTATCTGTATTTCTGAAAATGGAAATGAATTGCATTTTGGCCACATGGTGATTGCTTTACAGCTTCAGATACTAAGCTTCAGTTTCTGGTCAGGTCAATGTCTGAACCAACACACAATGTATCACCACTCTTCAGAACAATGGTGAATAAAATCACCATACATGGACATTTTTCTCCCTCAATCAGGCAGTCTCTATAGAACTGTCAGATTTAAGAACAGTTTCTAGCCGCAGATAAATCAACTATCATATGTGACAAACTGTCTGTAATCAACTGAGTGAATTAAGTGCCACATCTTGAGTTATTCTTGTGTATGTAATGTAATGCTTAGTATAATTTATTTATTATTTTTATGATTATTATTAATATTAGAATTATGTTTGAGGTTTTTCTCTTCCTGATGTTTTATGTTGATTATTGTGTCTGCGAGGAACATTATGCAAGTAAGAATTTCGCTGTACAATATGCATGTAACTAAATAAAAGAGCCTGACCTTGACTGCCTGTCTGCGGCGCCCTAATGTGTGCATGTATTTCTTTCCCAGCCACACAGCCTTCTTTCACTGCATGTCCCAAAGAAGTGCATGTTAAGTGAAAGTGGTGCCTCTTAGTTATCCCGGTGTATGTGAGTGAGCTCGGAATGGCTTTGAAATTGAGACAGCAGGCTTGAGAAGTGAATACATAATTTGTTCTGTATTAAAGTATTACCAACTAAATTCTTATTTATGGTTATTAAAATGTAGATGTTAATAATATTCATATGGATTTTTCAACCACTATCACCATTACGATACATTTTCTGAAGGCTTATTCATATATTGTTTAATAATCATTTACAGAACATGACTGCTTACCTTAAAAGAGTCAGACTGCTTGCAGTTTCTTTATAGAAGTTTATTTTTTATTGATCTGTACTCTAAAAAGAAAGCAATCATCCATATGGCCTGATTTGTTTAAGATATTGTACTGAAGCTCTTACAGATAAGTACCTTACTCATTAATTAAATCCTTAAAGCATATATATCTTACAAATCCATATCTACTGTACAGCATGTTTGAGACTAACAGCATCATGCACATAACATTCTGTTAAATTTCCAATTGCTAAAAAGGTAACCATGGAAAATTACAATAATAGGTTTGTCTGTACACAGCATATGTAGATTCATCAGAAGATCACCTCCTTACTCCCAAGTTGCATGTGTGAGAAGATTATTATGTACTGCCTTGTGCAGGAGTGCTAGACACATGAAGTTGTTTCATTTAAAGCTGCCCTTCTCCATTACAATGATCATTCATGTACTTGAAAAATATCAGACATCAGGTATGAGAGTGTGGTGTGTCAGAGTAAGTAATATGTTCATTTTTAATGCAACTTTTCCCAAGCAATTCAGAAAACCATCTAATAATATCAACACATTGTTAATGGAATTGTGCATTTTTTAAAAGAAATTATATATTAAAGCAAATGTTTTGGATTAATCATTGCAGTCAAATGCAGTCAAATATGATTTTAAAATACCTTTCAAGTAGGGAAAGAAGGAGGGAAACATAGAGCTGCAACGGCTGCAATAAAGTCAAAATAATGTAAATCGAAATGATCTATTTTAAAGGTTGAGTCAATTGAAGCCACTATCATTTAATACAGCTGGAGCTCAGAAAGGTCTAATGAAACTGCGAAGTTGATTAATTTAAAAACCTTCAGTAAAGGAAATCAAAAAGAACTGCGACTTTCATTATAGAGGAATAGTAAAGACGAGTTCCAGACCTAAAGTACAATTAGTGAATTTCTAGAACAAAATAAGCACAACGAAAGTAATACACCAAAACGCTTACCAGTTCCTTTTCTTGCTCGCTATCAATTGTTTTAACAGGAAATTCGTCCAGCCACCTGTCTTCTACACGACGGGACTGGATAACAGAGTACATTAAAAAGAACAAAATCAAGATAAATACGATGGCCTTTTTCATAGCTCCAGCACAGAGGTTTGTTGTTGGAACTTTTACGACGCGTCTATTGATCCGTACTCACAGAGCGCGACTAATCATCTGCTACGCCGTTGCCGTCCGAGGTGCTTAAATTAGCGGCACTCAGCGTGAAGCCCAGAAAAGTAAGAGGCGCGCGCCCCTGCCGGCGGGCCCGCGCACACAGCTGGACACACAGACGAGTGGAACTGCGTGCAAACCCACAGCTTTAAACAGAAAGGTAATTGATTGGTCAACTTAAGAATTCAAGAATATGTAACTGTACTATTGCTAGTACATTTTTAATGTTTTGCAAGTTTTTAAGCAATTTTAAATGGATTTTGCCTTATCTTAAATAATATTAAGCACCTCAAAGGACTTTCTTTTCAGCAAATAATTATAATAATTAATTTAACACGTTATTAAAGGATGATAGTACAAAACAAGTATTGTCAGACGTTTAAACACCAACTGGAACTGAAAAGTATATTCGTCAGATTTAAGGAGGAAGATATGGCATATCTAATTCACAGAACGAGTTAAACTGCTTTTCGGATCTGTTCCTGACCCACTTTGTCGTAGCCGTCACTCACTTAGTTGTTACATAAAATGAAAATGAAAGAAACTATCTTATTTAATCTACTCTCAATTACTCACTTAATCCTTTCCGTTTTTAGACGGGCTTTGCAACCAAATAGCATCAAGTGGTTCATTTAACCAAGAAGGAAAAACAACTTCCCTTAATAGTTCTGAGTAAGATGCGGCAGCGGCTTAGCTTCTCTTCTTATGTGTCAGAGCCTGTTATCAGCATTGGCAACGTTTACGAGTTTTCAGTTTAGTTTTTTTTTTTTTTTTTTTTTTTAACAATCGTGTTATAGTATCATTGTAAGATATAAAGTAAAAAAAAAAATTAACTTATAAAGTAGAACCCTAGCAACACTGAACGAAGTCACCCAAAGTATAAAATGCTTAAAGGGGTTAACTGAAGATTCAAGAAGATAATTTCTTTATAACTCTCAGCCTCCAAGGCAGTAAGTTCAATGGCCAACAAATCAGTTATTATCCTTGTAGTTGGTTGCCATTTTACGTCCTATGAATGATTCACTTAATGATCAAATGTATCCGATGATCAGATAATATATATATATACCCCAAACTTTTAAATGGTGAAATCTTCATAGAAATTGATACTTTTAATTATCAAGACACCATTAAATTGATTTACAAAATAGCCAATACATTACTATAATTATATCCCGTGTCATCTGCAACAGAAAAAGGCGACTCCGGGATGCTGAGCACAATACACTTTTCTTGTCATCTTCTGTCCAATGCATTTGTTCCTTTGCCCATTTTAACCTTTTCTTTTTATTTGACAGTTTCACATATGGTTTTGTGAATTATAAAGTAAGCCATTATAAACATTAGTAATGCCTTGGCTAAATTTGTAAATCAGCATAATGGTACCTTCATAATAAAAGGTATAAATTGACATCAAATTTATAGATTTACATCAAAACATCAATCATCAATCATTTTCTGGGTGATTCCAAGTTTATGTAATTTATGTATGCTCAAAAACAAAGTCAACAATTGAAATCACAGGCTGATGCCACTTGCGTGAATTTCAGCACAGCAAATCATAATGTGATTCAGTAGTGTGTGCGGCCCCCAAATGCCTTTATGCACTCCCAACAACGACTGGGTGTACTCCTGATGAGACAGCGGGTGGTGTTCTGGGGGTATCTCCTCCCAGACTTGAATTGGGCATCAGTGACCTTCTGGAAGTGTGTGGTGCTACTTGGCAGTGTTGGATGCACCAAAAAAATAATGTCTCAGAGGTTCACAGTTGGATTCAGGTCAGGGGAATGTGCAGACCAATCAATGGTGTCAATACCTTCATCATCCAGGAAATGCCTACACGCTCTGGCCACATGAGGCCAAGCACTGTCCTGCACCAGGAGGAGCCAAGTGCCCACTGTGCCAGCATAAGTTCTGACAATGGCTCTGAGGATTTCATCCTGGTACCTAACACCAATCAGGGTATTATTTTCTAGCTTGTGGAGGTCTGTGCGACCCTCCAAGAATATGTCTCCCCAGCCCATCACTGACCCACTGCCAAACTGGTCATGCTGGATGATTTTTCAGGCTGCATCACAGTCACCAAGGCATCTCCAGACTCCTTCACGTCAGTCACATGTGCTCAGTGTGAACCTGCGCTCATTTGCGAAGAGAATGGAGTGCCAATGGTAGAGCTGCCAATTATGGTATTCTCTGGCAAATGCCAATTGAGCTGCACAGTGATGAACTGTTATCACAGGTCCCACTAGATGACATCTGGCCCTCATGCCACCCTCATGGAGAGTGTTTCTGACAGTTTGGACAGAAATAAGCACACCTTTAACCAACTGGAGATCATTTTGTAGGGCTCAGACAGTGTTCCTCCTGTTCCTCATCATACAAAGGAGCAAACACCTGTCCTGCTGTTGGGTTGATGCCCTTGTATGGCCCTGTCCAGCTCTCCTCATGTAACAGCTCGCATCCTGGTATCTCCTCCAAGCTCTTGAGACTGTGGTGGGAGATACAACAAACCTCCATTTGACAGCACATGTGGATGTGCCCTCCTGGAGAAGCTGGACTACCTGTGAAACCTGAATTGACTGCAGGTACCACCTTGTGCTACTAGCAGTGACAAGGACACTAGCAAAATGCAAACCTAGAGAAGAATCAGTCAGGAAGGGTAAGGAGAGAGCAACTGTCTATGGCCGCGACCTGCCATACCATTCTCTTTTTGGTTGATGTCTTGCCGTTGCCTCTCCAGTGCACCTGTTGTCAGTTTCATTTGCACCAAAGAAGAAGATGTTGACTCACAATCACTTATGCTTCCTAACTGGAAAGATTGATATCCCTGACACTTCATTGACTTGGTGTTGGACTGTGATGATAAAGTTTTCCCTTAAGTATTTTGAGCAGTATATATACCTGAGAGCAGCCCACTTCGCAGAACTGAGGATGCACACCCTCAATATGTGCCACTCGCACCCCATCAAGCATGTTCTGTCAGGCACAGGGGTCTTTAACCTTTTTAGGAATATCTCCCAAAAGAGATTACTATGCCCAATGCTGAAATAGTTTAGGCTAAAAAAATTTTTTGCTTCATTTTACCGAGAGTTTCATAATAAATTCTCATTGCTGCATGCTGGTCACAACTAAGCTGTCAAAGCTCTCCAATACATACCAACACACCTTCCAACTATGATGAAAATTTCTGACTTCAAGAGAGGAGTATCATTTCAGCCCAGAGCTTCAGTCATAGAGTTGACTTGTCCCTTGGAGGATTCTCATTCATTGGTTTGCACGTTTATGTCACTTATTTTACTTGACAGTTCTCATTATTTGAGCCAGATGGCCCATCCAACACCCCCCTCACCCAACAACCCTATATTCTTAACCATTGTGTAACTGGCACATAGCATAGATACACTTTCTTGCTCCTCCAAGTTTGATGTCTCATATATTCAAACATTCATAATATTCACAATTCTGCACTCCCAGCCAGACATGTCCACACACATGTGTTGTCATAGCAGTGAACCAATCAGCCTTTGTATACCATAAATTAAGGCACTGCTCTTGTCCCTTCTCATTTCCTGTTTAATCTTTAACCATACCCAAACCCCCCACCCTTCAAAACTGTAAGAAGAGGATTTCTCTAAATTCCTGATCACACATTTGCATTTCCCGCCCTGCCATCGTTCACTCACTAACGCTCTGGGAGTCCCAACTAAACTGTTGTGCTATGCAAAACAGGATTATTTACATATTACATAAGACATGGAGTCATAAATAACAACAGAAGCAGAGGTGTCGGGAGCCAACGCCGGGCCCAAAAAAATATTTTTACCCATTTGTGGTTTAGACGCAGATCAAGAATTTTGGTTTTCATTGAGGTTTAGCACCAATAAAAATGGGGGTGGGGGGTGTATGGAACAGGGGATCTTATCCCCTCTAACCCCTTTTAAACCTGAAGAGAAGCAACACACAGACCTTACAGTATGTGAATAATTTCAACAGATGTCCATTTGGCTTCAAAACCATTCATTTAATAACTTGCGTTAACAGCCAGTCATGTACATTTAGTATCTACTATTGGAATTTCCCTTGAGGGAGGGAATACAAATGAGGTACTTGAAAGTTTGTTGACCAATTTATGTTCACAGTTTTGTTACATTACTTAAGATGTGGAAAACTTCTCAGTAGAAAGCCAGTGAAGCCGACTGTTTCAATGAGCCTTTATGTCTACAGCAAAAGTTGCTGTTTTATGTCTGGCAAGGAACTGCACTTTTCTAAAATCACAATGACTAGAGCACATCATCCGTTGTGTCCGGTAGCACCGCCATGTACTGGAAGTGTATGTGACTCTTCAAAATCAAGAATGACAAAGGGATAAGAATCTTTGACTGAGAAGGGGAGGTTAGCTTTCAGTTTAAAAGGGCAATTGCATGTGACTTGCATTTCCAATTCATGCATTCAAAAATGAAATGAAAAATTTGTTAAATGAACTTAATTTAATCATGGACTGCGGTTCAACACATTTAGTTTGAATAGTTTTAAAATTAAACATTCTTTTTAAGTTGATGCATTCACTTTCTGTTCAGAAAGCATAACATAGTTAAGGTAAAGTCTTTATGTAGAATTAAAGTAACTGACTCCCTTTCAAAATTACAAGTTTATTAAATTTTTTTTAGTTGAGGATACATATTTTTCTTAAGTCAATCCCACCTAATCTTATTTCACTACTTATCAATGAAAACTGTCAACAGTGGTTCGATAAAATAAGTGCATAGAACACAAAAGGTTGGTTAAGCATATATATATAATATATATAAATAATTATATAATATATATATATTATAAATAATTTGCTGGATTTATCTAACTGTGTTATGTCAACATATTCCACAAAACTGAGTTGTGTAAATTGAAAATTAAAGTATTTAGTATTGGCTCCTAAAATGAGTCACACTCCACCAGCATAATGTGGTCAGGTTAGATCAAATAAAATTTTGTATGTTCAACAAACTAAAACAACTAACAAAACCCCAACATTATTTTACTTTACTGGATTTAATAACTGCAAGTTGTATAAATTAAATAGTCTTACATAAAAGATAGATTACAGCATTTTATCTTTACTTTCCTATAGCTAGCAGTACTAATGAATAACATCTAGGGTAATAAATATTCAAGCTATATCAAAGCTATTCAGCTTTTTAAGCGTGTAGTCATTCACTTACTATCACATGACATAATCACCTTAGATTTTGTTTGATCATATTTTTCATGTAATCTTAACATTAATGAAACTGCTGTTTTGGAAAAAAAGAAAAGGATGGTTTTCTGATGTACGATGGGTAATAGGTATCAAAAAATATTCACAAATCAGCTTCTACAACCTCACAAATCCCATGGTGTTTGGGAAAAAATAGTTCATTTTTTTGAGTGATAGTTTTTCACTCATTATCGCATAAGGAAAACAAACCAGTCACAGGGGGCCCAGCACAAATCAATGTGTTTCTTCGTGCCTGTCCCAAGATAAATGGGAAGGATACATCAGGAAGGGCATCCAATGTAAAATTTTATCAGATTAATATGCAGACAACAATACAGATAACAACGACCATCACCAGTACTATTAGCCAACAGGGTGCTGGTGGAAACTGGGCTACTGTTGGCCAAAGAAGGAGAAGAAAGGGGGTGGGAGACGTGTCTGGAGGCAGGAGGAGAGAAGGAAGGTAAAGAGAGTGGAACTGAGGGTAGGAACTTTGAATGTTGGCAGTATGACTGGTAAGTGGATAGAGTTAGCTTATGTGATGAAGAGAAAGAAGGTTGATATATTGTGCATGCAAGAGACTAAATGGAAGGGGAGTAAGGCCAGGTGGATTGGAGGTGGATTCAAAATATTCTGTCATGGTGCTGATGGGAGGAGAAATGGGGTAGGGATTATTCTGAAGGAATAGTATGTTAAGAGTGTTTTAGAGGTGAAAATAGTGTCAGACAGAGTGATGATTATAAAGCTGGAAATTGAAGGTGGTATGATGAATGTTGTTAGTGCATATTCCCCACAAGTTGGGTGTGTGATGGAGGAGAAAGAAGATTTGTGGAGTGAAATGGATGAAGTGATGCACAGTGTACCCAAAGGACAGAGAGTGGTGATTGGAGTGGATTTCAATGGACATATTGGTGAAGGGAATAGAGGGGATGAGGTGGTGATGGGTAGGTATGGTGTCAAGGATAGGAATGAAGAAGGCCAGAGGATAGTAGATTTTACAAAAAGGATGGATATGAATGTGGTGAATGCATATTTTAAGAAGAGGGAGGAACATAGGGTGACATACAACTGTGGAGGAAGATGCAAACAGATAGATTATATCATATGCAGGAGGGTCAATCTGAAGGAGATTAAAGACTGCAAAGTAGTGGCAGGGGAAAGTGTAGTTAGGCAGCATAGAATGGTGGTCTGTAGGATGACGTTGGAGACCAAGAAAAGGAAGAGAGTGAGGACAGAGCTAAGAACCAAATGGTGGAAGCTGAAAAAGGAAGACTGCAAGTTTGAGTTCAGGAAGAAGGTAAGACGGTCACTGGGTGGCAGTGAAGCTTTACCAGATAGCCTGGCAACTACAGCAGAAGTAGTAAGGGTGACAGCAAGAAGGGTGCTTGGCGTGATATCTGGACAGAGGAAGGAGGAAAAGGAAACCTGGTGGTGCAATGGGGAATTACAGGAGTGTATACAAAGGAAGAGGTTGGCAAAGAAGAAGTGGGATAGTCAGAGAGATCCTGAAAGTAGACAAGAGTACAAGGAGATAAGAAGTATGGTGAAGCGAGAGGTGGGCAAGGCTAAAGAAAAGGTGTATGATGAGTTGTATAAGAGGTTGGACCCAAAGGAGGGAGATAAGGACCTGTACTGACTGGCTAGATAGAGAGACCGAGCTAAGAAAGAAGTGAAGCAGGTTAGGGTGATAAAGGATAAAGATGGAAATGTACTCAGAAGTGAGGAGGGTTTGTTGAGCAGATGGAAAGAGTACTTTGAGAGGCTGATGAATGAAAAGAATAAGAGAAAGAGGGTTTGGACAATGTGGAGATAGTGAATCAGGAAGTTTAACGGATTAGCAAGGAGGAAGTAAGGACAGCTATGAAGAGGATGAAGAATGGAAAGGCCGTTGGTCCAGATGACATACTGTACCTGTGAGAGCATGGAGGTGTTTAGGAGAGATGGCAGTGGAATTTTTCACCAGATTGTTTAATGGAATCTTGGAAAGTGAGAGGATGCCTGAGGAGTGGAGAAGTGTACACCGATATGACTATACACCGAACAAATCTATACACCGGATTACATCAGGGATCGGCTCTGAGCCCTTTCTTATTTGCAGTGGTGATTGACAGGTTGACAGACGAGATTAGACAGGAGTCCCCATGGACTATGATGTTTGCTGATGACACTGTGATCTGTAGTGATAGTAGGGAGCAGATTGAGGAGATCCTGGAGAGGTGGAGATATGCTCTAGAGAGGAGAAGAATGAAGGTCAGTCGGAAGAAGACAGAATACATGCGTGTAAATGAGAGGGAGGTCAATGGAATGGTGAGGATGCAGGGAGTAGAGTTGGCGAAGGTGGATGAGTTTAAATACTTGGGATCAACAGTACAGAGTAACGAGGATTGTGGAAGAGAGGTGAAAAAGAGAGTGCAGGCAGGGTGGAATGGGTGGAGAAGAGTGTCAGGAGTAATTTGTGACAGAGGGGTATCAGCAAGAGTGAAAGGGAAGGCCTACAGGATGGTAGTGAGACCAGCTATGTCATATGGGTTGGAGACTGTGGCACTGTCCAGAAAGCAGGAGACAGAGCTGGAGGTGGAAGAATTAAAGATGCTAAGATTTTCACTGGGTGTGATGAGGATGGATAGGATTAGAAATGAGTACATTAGAGGGTCAGCTCAAGTTGGATGGTTGGGAGAAAATGCAAGAGAGGCAAGATTGTGTTGGTTTGGACATGTGCAAAGGAGAGATACTGAGTATATTGGGAAAAGGATGTTAAAGATAGAGCTGCCAGGAAAAAGGAAAAGAGGATGGCCTAAGAGAAGGTTTATGAATGTGGTGAGAGAGGACATACAGGTGATGGGTGTAACAAAGCAAGATGCAGAGGACAGAAAGATATGAAAGAAGATGATCCGCTGTGGCAATCCCTAAACGGAGCAGCCAAAAAAAGAAGAAGAAGATCACATAAGACAAACAGTTCATTTGTTTGAGTGGAGGTGCACTGCTTATTCTGGAAGTATAAATTTAATAATATTTTGGCAAAAAAGTGAACATGTTTTGCATCTTTGGAATATACAATTGGGTAACCAACATGTGGATTACACAACACAATTACTGTGAGATTTTTTTTTCTAATTTTCATGAAAGCTTTTCGCATTGTTTGCTGTTGTACAGTATTGGTCACCATTGGGCTTGTATTATACCATAAACTTTTTTTATCTCTTTTCTGCAAGAAACCATGAAATTTTATCAGCCATCACTTTAAACCACATGGAGTAACATTTTTAAAAAATATATCATTTCTGGATTGAGTATTCCCTTTAGGTTAAAATTTAATGTCTATAATTATAAAATAATTTATAATATAATTATAAAATTATACTAATACTTTTCCAAATCTAAAATACCAGACTTTGTGTCATTTTTATTAATTATTATTATATTCCCAATACTGCACTCATTTAAAAGTGAGTTGTTGAAGACAGATTTTCAATGTACATTAGGCAGTCAATAAAATATCTATTCTGGACGTCTGCACAGATATTTCATTTATCCGTGCCTTATCAAGCCCACAAGTAATTGCCACTGATAATGGAGCCTGTCCCTGCAGGAACTAAAGCTGGGTAGTATGAGAGTCTATCATGAAGCACACAGTCACTCATGCTGACCCTGGTTTAATGTATAAAAGACATTCTACAGCGTTAAACAAAACTATCCACATCTTGTTCTTTACCCTAAGCACTCATCCAGTTAACATCCTGGACTATACACAAAAATACAGTAGTAGCTACCCCACTTGCATCTGTCCGTCCACTCCATTATAAGATCCATTGAATTTAATTTGCATTCCATTAATTTACATTCCACCCTTTGTGGTATACTGTAAGGTGTCAATCAAGAACTTAAAACCTGGATGGGCCATCAATTTTTTGCAGGCACACTCAAGCACACGGCTAAGTTTACCCATACAGGACCAGTTTAGAAATGTCAATGAATTGTACTCTCTTCAAATATTGTTGGAGGTGTCATTAAACGGAGACCCCAGCAACTGACAGCTATAGAGATTGGCAAGTCCTAAACCTGCCAAAGCTGGAGAAAGTAAAAGTAGTGAAAGAAAATATTACAAGACTCAATGAACATGTAAAGACATCAGTAATCTTGAAAGAGCCTAAATGTACATAGAAATGAAAATGCAGCTGGCAGGCTCCTATTTGTAAAGCCAAATGTTAAAATTTAAATTAATAATGCTAAACATAAATATGTAAATGTAACAATTAAATTAGTAGATATGTGACATTCCACAAGCTAAATATGCAAGTTACAGTATTTGCGATAAAGAAAGTCTTTTTCTACATTGAAAATGACTGGAACATCACAGGGTAAGCTCATGGCTTCCCTCCACTCAAAGAACAATGCCAAGAAGGAAAAAGTATCCAAAACTGGTACTCCAGTTCAAAATCAGCCACCCAGGAGAGTCACACAAAAGAGAGAAGACAAAACAGAAAGTAAACAGAAGCAAGACAAATCTCTGCTTCCAGTCGAAATGGTTTTGAAGCCATGCCTGCACAACAGCTCTCCAACCTGCTCTTTTTCACAGCTCTATCAAGCATTCACTTTCTCATCCTACCATCTTTCTCCGTCTCATTCTTTCTCATAGTACCCAAGCCGCTTCTTCATTAGTGAACCTTTGCCCCAAATCTTTCCTCCACTCTCTAGACTTGGTGGAAATTCTCCCACAAAGTTGTTTAAGTTCCCTCACGTGGGGCCACTTTTGGTCAATTCCTTCACTTCAGGGTTCAGTAGAGGCCTAACTTTTTCTACAGATACACCAGGCTAGAACTTCATCTAATGATTCCTGATGACCCTGCATCCCTGACACTCCAGTAGTCTTTAAAGCCCTGGGTCTATCAGAGAGCTTCCTTTCAATGGACAGCAGAGCCCTGTCTCTCCCCACTTAATGCCTGATGTCCATGGCACCTGTTTCTCCTATAAAGTGGCAGATTGCTCCTTTCCTTTAAAAAATGGAAATGTTGCTGCAACATACAAACCAGAAGATCTTGTAACCTGAGGTCAATCTTCATTGGCTTCATTTTCTCTCTCTCTCTTCTTTTCTATTCAGAGTGAAAAGCATACCTGCCACTTGCTCAGCTGCCTGATATCTAACATCATGGGAGAATGTTACATGTACTTATCCAAGCTGTCATTCTCTCTTTCTCTCTCTTCTCTGCAATGGCACCCCTGTCTGGCTGTTCTTCTGACATTCTCCACCACTTCCTAGTGACCATTGCCTTCCTGCACTGGCATATGCAACTCCCACCCTACTGCCAGTACGCTGCTCTCTCTTATCTGTAGGTCTCTTATTGGACTTTCTTCTGCCTTCCACTAGCCTGGTGGTTTTGCATCACCTTGTTAAGTCAGTTAATCACCTTTCTGGTGCATGTACATTAACTAAGATGTCACAACGATGGCAGAGACAACAAAGGAACCTATTACTTTATTAGCCGAGAATTAGAATAATAATAATGAACCATTGTGTCCTGTAGGTTCAGTGCTAGGAATTACACTGCGAAGGTCATTCTGTTTACAGTGCTGTCTCAAAGCCACAAGAGTGACCAAATAACTGTATTGACTTCAACGAGAAGTAAGAAAAATGTATGAGAAAAGGCGCTCGCTGTCAGAAAACAAAGCAAATGGTCAAAAACAGACATCAAGGAGAGAAATGACAAAATCAGAAACATTAATCCAAAAATTAAAGTCCAAATTCAGACCCAAAGTCAATACCAAAAAACTTTCATAATTAAGTATGTGGATCACAATGAATGAATTTAATCTCAGATAAATGTGAGACTGTGCAAGTTAACTTTTAAGTGGTAGTGCCAATTACATCCCTGTCACACAAACCTGGTGCATTATGGGAAGGATACCCATAACAACAAGTTACATGCTAATCTTGACGTAGTGGTGCATGGAAGAAAAACTAAATGGTTTGAAAAAAGATGGGGGGTCAGATTCTATACATCAAAATGAAGAATCTTAATAAAAAAAACTGCCAGCAGATTAATCTCTGGGTCAGAAACCCTATAAAATATGTACGTGTTCTTCAATGCAGCAGCAGTTATAACAATAACCACAACTATACTATAGCAAATAATAATATCTACTCAGCTTGCATTAAAGGATTTTAAAGGCATATGTTTTAGTTTGGGAAAATGGTTCCAAGGTTTTAAGAGAAAATAAGCAGGCAGGAATCAAAGAGGAAAGGTCCAATACTTCAATTGTGTTTACTTGTTCAAATATAATATCAGTTACATACAATATAATAGCAATATACATACAGATATAGGAATTGTACTATTGACTTACAGTAATATATATATATATGACTTATACTATACTTACAGTAATATCAAAAGACCCAGAGCCATCATCCTAGACCAGTAGACTGAGGGAGCCCGCGTGTCAGTCTCGTCAGAGGATCAACTCGTGAGCCTGGTCCAATACCGGGCGGTGTGCACGTTCCCCACGGTTGAGCTTCCGAAGAAACTGAGGGCGGAAACTTCCCTTATATACTAATTGAGTGTCCTTACCCAAAATGGCTTACGTGTAAGCAGTGTATACAGAAGTGATCAGTTTCAGCACACACCCTTCCACGGGACGCAGTATTGTTTTTCTTCTACTTGGCCCTCACTGAGATGGTGCCTAGTATCAGAAGACACACAATAACAAGCGTTGCTTGCAATGAAGCCCCTCGAAGTGAAAAACAAGTACGTGGCCTTGACTGTATTCCCATAACATTCTGAAACTCTTTATGAGAAGCAAGTTTTTGCACATTCTTTCGCTATCATCCCAAACATTCCAATCTTTGTAGCTGGTTTTGCACTGAAGCGACCAACCCCCCCCCTCTTACTCCTTTATTTCATCCCTTCTCCTGTTACAGAGAAAACCTTTTTATTACAATCGGTCCCTCGCTCAGCGCAAAATCAGCAACCTTGTCTGTCGTGCTCTATTATTAATTCGTTTTAAAACACAAAACACATAGCAATTGAATATAGTCATTAAAGCAATAATAATAATAAGCAGCACCAAAGGGTATCCGTGTGCAACAACAGGTAAAACGTGATATCTACACAAGGTTATCATAGTGGTAACATTATATTGAAACCAATACCCATTACATATTGTATTATTACACCTAGTATATTCAGGTTTAACCGTTAACCATAAGCTACTGCTAATGTTCCATATATCTTGCCATGTTTGCATATTATTAGTCCTTAAAGCCATTTGCATGTTATTTTTCTGTATCTGTGCTTGTAATATGTTAAAAGTGCATACAGTCCAGTTCATGAAAGTTGAGACATTTAGCCATCGAGTGTCATTGCTAGCCATGATTATCCAATCTGAAGCGCGTTGTTCCCAGTTTACTGTTTGCTAATGAGAGACCATGGACTGAGGTAACCACCTAGCCATTTGGTCTGCCACTTTGTGAGTATGTCGTCCCACATTCTCAAGCTTGTTTGCAGTTATTTCATTATCTACGGTTTTTAAAGTTCCTAGGGTGGTGCCAACCCCTCCTAAGAAAGTGTCATACCATGCCCGTTTAGCACGCTTACACTGTGGCAACAGTGGAAACGTCACTTGCCATGTAACCTTAGTCCTTTTTGCTGTCATAGAAACAAGTTTACATGTGTCTATTATTGGTTCTACATGTGACTGTCTCGTTATGGGGGTTCTAGCCCACACGGCTATATTAAGCATTGGTATAGTCCTGTTAATAATATCGGTTGCATTAATCCAGCCAATGGGCCCAGTCTTATTAGAGGTGTATTCGCCTGATGTTGCATTGACCTCGCACTGTACCTTGGAGCCGTTCCAGGGCCCCATACACCAAGTTACTTTCGACGTCCAGGTAATATTTAAGTTTTCAGAGCACTCAATCAGATACTTCTGTGGTTTTACCCACGGCACCTTCAAGTTCGAGGAGTAGATGGTGCACCCGTCACCAGTCGTAATGGTGAGGACATTGCAAGACTGATTCTCCGGACACGTGGTGTTCTCCTGACGTCTGGGCTTAGTGGAATTGTTCCACCGCCATCGGACCTGAGTCGTCTCTGTTGCCTCGCCTCCTAATGTGGTGGCTCCTACTTCATTCAGAACACCCCCAATTCTGTAAAACAAGAACACAGCATGTTGCACCCACTCCTCTCCTCCTCCTGAAACAGAATTTATGATTACGATACTACCTATTTACATTGTGTTAATTCTAAAAAAAAAAAAAAATTTTTAACTTACACTTTAGCTTTACCCTTAACAATTTCGTGCTGCATGTTCTAATTCTTCAACGGGATATAAAGTCCTTCCTTTATTTTCCCCTTTTCCTTTACCCTTGGCTTTCTTTCCTCCTTTCTAGTGTTTACTCTTGCGCCGATTTTTCTCCTTATCTTGACATTACCCTGTGCATCAGTAAAAAGTCTGCGATGCATCACGGGTTTAGCCTGTAGAGGCAGAGGGTTAATTACCGACCCTGCATCGGGTCCGTCATCATCCTCATAATCATCATCCCAAATGTTACCGTCCCATTTTTCAGGATCCCACTCATGGACGTTAACTGCGGCTACAAACGCTTTAACCTTCGCAACATCCGGTCTGCGCTTCTTTTTTGCATTTACCTTGGCTATGCAAAAGGCTGCCTTTTCCGACATCCCCTCGGCTCTCTGTACCCGCGGCAATAATACAGCTACCTGGGATTCGGCCATTGAGGCCTGCCCTAACGCATCCGCCAAGTCCATTTGCATTTTCTTAATCTCCCTTTCTTTTTCGTCTATCAGACTGTCCAGATTTTTAACCGCAGTTAGCAAAACCCACCCTCGCGTCTGCAAGCCCGTTATGGGTTCCTTTGCAGACACCTGACATTTCTTAAGCGCAGCTAGCACATTCACTGGTGTTGGGGGATCCAAGCTCTGCCAATATTGTGCTAATCCCCCCCACATCTCAATTCTCTGGCGCAGTCTTCCCATACCGTTTCTTCCCAGCCGGGGAGAGGTAAAGGAGCTGCGCCAGGGCTTTTATCCTTTTTCTTAAACATCTCTGATTTCCTTTGCCTCACTTAATAGTTCAATATTTTACCAGATTCCCCAAAATCCTGCCACCGACTACGCCAAAATGTTTTAGTTTGGGAAAATGGTTCCAAGGTTTTAAGAGAAAATAAGCAGGCAGGAATCAAAGAGTAAAGGTCCAATACTTCAATTGTGTTTACTTGTTCAAATATAATATCAGTTACATACAATATAATAGCAATATACATGCAGATATAGGAATTGTACTATTGACTTACAGTAATATATATATATATGACTTATACTATACTTACAGTAATATCAAAAGACCCAGAGCCATCATCCTAGACCAGTAGACTGAGGGAGCCCGCGTGTCAGTCTCGTCAGAGGATCAACTCGTGAGCCTGGTCCAATACCGGGCGGTGTGCACGTTCCCCACGGTTGAGCTTCCGAAGAAACTGAGGGTGGAAACTTCCCTTATATACTAATTGAGTGTCCTTACCCAAAATGGCTTACGTGTAAGCAGTGTATACAGAAGTGATCAGTTTCAGCACACACCCTTCCACGGGACGCAGTATTGTTTTTCTTCTACTTGGCCCTCACTGAGATGGTGCCTAGTATCAGAAGACACACAATAACAAGCGTTGCTTGCAATTAAGCCCCTCGAAGTGAAAAACAAGTATGTGGCCTTGACTGTATTCCCATAACATTCTGAAACTCTTTATGAGAAGCAAGTTTTTGCACATTCTTTCGCTATCATCCCAAACATTCCAATCTTTGTAGCTGGTTTTGCACTGAAGCGACCAACCCCCCCCCTCTTACTCCTTTATTTCATCCCTTCTCCTGTTACAGAGAAAACCTTTTTATTACAGCATACTATCCAATTCAGGCATTGTCAGGGAAGATCCATTAAATAATTTGAATAATGGCAGGGTGAAAGCTCATACGGCGGTCATAACGTTCCTTCCCTCCCTCAGTTAGCGGAGACACTTTCAATACATCTGCTACTGTCATGTTTTACAGCATCCAGAAAAGTTTGGACAACAGAAGTCCCATGTGCTATAGCACATATGGACACCATCCATGTTGAGGCTCCCAAAATGTCAAAAGGTGTGGTGACATTTTTGGTAACTAAGAAGATGCTGGGGTGGCACGGTGGCACAGTGGGTAGCGCTGCTGCCTCACAGTTGGGAGACCTGGGGACCTGGGTTTGCTTCCCGGGTCCTCCCCGCGTGGAGTTTGCATGTTCTCCCCGTGTTTGCGTGGGTTTCCTCCGGGCGCTCCAGTTTCCTCCCACAGTCCAAAGACATGTAGGTTAGGTGGATTGGTGATTCTAAATTGGTCCTAGTATGTGCTTGGTGTGTGGGTGTGTTTGTGTGTGTCCTGCGGTGGGTTGGTACCCTGCCTGGGATTGGTTCCTGCCTTGTGCCCTGTGTTTGCTGGGATTGGCTCCAGCAGACCCCTGTGACCCTGTGTTCGGATTCAGCGGGTTGGAAAATGGATGGACGGATGGAAGATGATGCTGTTTTTGGACAATAAATAAACCAGTGTCCAGCTAGGAGATCAGGAAATCTTTGCAAAACAAAGATGTTTCTCAATGTTTCTAATTGTAGAGCCCAAAAAATGGTCTCACAGAATAATACTGTATATAAAAATAATAAAAACATAGGCAAGCAATGCATTATAATCAAAGTGATAAAATCCATCCATCCATTTTCCAACCCGCTGAATGAATAAGCAAAAACAAAAAATATGTGATAGATAGATAGATAGATAGATAGATAGATAGATAGATCTTTTTACATACATACATACATGCATACATACATTCATACATACATACGTATATATATATATATATATTTATGGATACATAAAACAACCAACATATAAACAGCCCAGAAAACAATCCTCTTCCTTCACAATTCTCCTATCAAGTCTCATCTACCTCCTCCCGACTCTGACTGCTTGGTCATGGCTTCTTGTTTCTCTGAGACAACAGCAGGGCCGGATTTATATGAAAAGAGGCCCTAGGCTATTCCACTTATGAGGCCCTTTCACCTTCCATTTTTAAGTTTGTAAATTACATGAGAGATAATAAAATTTTGCTAACAATTTGAATGTAGGCCCCTCTTGATCTTGAGGCCCTAGGCTGAAGCCTAGTTAGCCTATAGGAAAATCCGGCCCTGGCCAACAGTACTTCTGAGGCTTCAGGGGTCTCACAAAGTAGGGACCATATTTCACTGTGGCACCCCCAGAACACAGCAGGGCTGTATTCTGGCTTACCTGCCGGGTAAGGATTCTTACTCCCATCCAGCCAGAGAGCCTGTCCTTCTGCTTTCTTTTATCATGGCATCCCAGTAAGGAATCAACCCCTGGGATGCCCATCTATCTGTTGTGGCACTAACAATACATATGTGATGCCACCAGCAACTAGTCAACCTTCTTTGGCTCTCATCCATGCCTCCTCAGCCAGTCATCACTGGGATGCTCAGAGTCATCTCCCTCATCCTACTGCCATCTGTAAGACGACCATGGAAGCACACGATCATTTCTGCTACTATTAATAGTCAACTGGAGTGACCCACCCCAGAGTATTGTTCCCATCACTCACCTCAGGACCTCGTGACTGCCTTTTCTCCTCCCCGCCATTCTGGCTCAATCACCAAATTCTTCCATTTCTTCTCCCCTGAGTTTTCAATCTTCCCCTTCATCTCACTCTCAGAACTCTTTTATACTCAGTGAGTGTAGGTGTGCCAAACAGTCTGTGGAGCCTCAATGAGTAACATCTGCACTAACTGCATTTGTGCACATTACACACCATTGGCCTATTCCTTCATCAAGTTCTCCGCAGCTGTATAACCTTCCTCCCACACACCTATACTCAAATGGTCTGAACTGCTTCACTGTTTTTAAAACCACACATCATGATGGACTCCTAACAAAGTCTGAAAAGTGTAATGTCATTTAAGAATGAGTGTTCCTTACAGGCATAAACCAAAACATTTTAGTATAACGACCTCAGAGAGACAAAGAATTTCCCACTAAAGTTTTTATATGAAATATGTGTATAAATCTAACGGCCCATCACTAAAACTTTGATCCCTGCTAGCTAGTGTGAACATTTATGATGTCACTTACAGAAAGAAACAAAATCATATGAACTTTACTTTACATATGAGTTTGATGCATGAAGAAGTAAACTGAATCAAACTCTAGACAAGCAGCACAAAGGGAGAAGCCATCAGTGCCAAAAAGGTACATGTTCTACCATAAAACAGTACCATCAAAAAGATCTACCTTATAAAAATTTATAAGATATGAGGTGACATGTAGGGGAGCACAGCCATAATATGCTCTCACCACTGGACAGAAGCTATGAGCATGGTGGTCCAAAACATAATGCAAATGATGGTTTCCAAATGAAGCGTACAATTGCCACTGTGTAATGCTAAATAAATCCACTAAAGTCTAATTTAGCACTCTAGGAAGGGCTTTGGGGTCCGCTGCAGCCATACCTTGTGCCCTTAACATTGGATTAAATGATTGAGTTCAGTAAATCAGGATCGATGTAAGGATAGTTTAATAACATGATGGAGCATTATTAAGTTCTTCTATAACTTAGTTCCAGAGCCATTGATTTGCTGAAAGTACAAGTCTTCACTATATGATTAGGTAAGTAAGCACTTTATTAATTACATATATAATAGATATTTGCGAGTCCATGTAGAGAAAGACATCAGTACAAAGGAACAGGCCTTACTTACATAGGGAGTATGCTGACTAAGTTACTATCCTTGCTAATTTCTTTGTCTTTCTGGAAGTTTCTAGTGAACAACCCACCAAGAAAGAACAAAGAGATACAAAACTTAAGGCATTCAAGGAGTTTGGATTATATACATGCAAAGGGATGAGAAAGTGTCCAGGTTCAAACTTCCTCCAATCCGAGGATCATCCGGTTCAGTCCCAGTTAGAGGAGCCTCCTAGGTACTGGCTAGCAGGCATAATGACTGCATTAACCCTTTAATATTTCTGCAGCCTTCCATTCTTCTTCCACAGGTTCAGTCTCTGAGATTGCATGAATTTTGTCTGTGTACACTTTTCCTCCGACCATCCCAAAGACATGCAGAAAAGTATACAGTAATTGGTAACCATGAAATTCCATGGTGTGATGGACAAGCATCGCATCAATTCCTGTCTGGTAACTGATGCTGTCAGGATTAGGTCCAACCTTTGCTGCTTTTTAGTGGAATAAGTAGGTTTGTAAAATTGATTCATGATTTAATAACCAGTGATTTAGTAATCAGGAGAGTTTATAAAAGTTACTAGAGCAAGATATACAATGGCCAAGAGCTTCCAGCAGTGGCAGGAGCTTGTCTATTTAGTAGAAATCCTTATGGTGCATGGCATGGACTGGTAATCTGGACATGATGTCTATGTCTCCAGAGTAAGTACATGAAGCAACTTTCATAAAGCCATTGTTAGCCATCTGCTACACTAGCAGAACTTCACCTTATGTGTGACATTCGGTTTGGGACATCTTGGAGCAGAGTGTGCAACGGTACTACAAAATCAGAACATTCAAGTCATGTACATATGAATTATATAAAAACAAGGCTAATGTACCTCTGTGCATGGTGCCATATTTAGACTATGTGCTTCTGAACTATTACAGGATTTGTCCACAAGTGTCTTTGCAGGAGGTAAATGCCAGATAGGGCTTTACAAACAAATAAATCGACCTTCATAGAATATTTCTGTGGTAAATAAGTAATGTACACATCTTGTTATTCTGTATTATTTATTTTAGCCAGAGGTTTAAACAGTGAAGCTGCTTTGAGATTACCTTGAACCATTTATAATGTAAAATGGTCTCTGCTGACATATTTAAAAACACTTTCTCATATTTATTGTTCATCTGGTAAGCAGTACTTAGGATGCAGTTCCTGCAAATGAAAAATCAATTCAATGTTGACTGACTCTGACACTATCATTTTAGTCATTTTCCTTGCTCATTGTGAAGTGCTTTTCATGCAAATAGCAATGCGGTTACTTCAGTTACTTCAGTTAATAGTCCAGCAATTTTCTAACCATCATGGCAGCCTGTGTCATAAGAAATGGCATCCTGTTTCTAGAGAAAATTGACCCAGGCACGACCCAGTTCCTAATGGGACATCAGTTCATCACAAAATCTCAGAAAGCAAAAGGAACAGACACACTGAAACTGTAGTACATAATCGACCTGGCAACATGGCTTCAAACGTGGAGAACATTCAGTACCATAATTAGACTTTGCACCAATACTTGAACATCAAGCAGTTTTGCATAGCTGAATGTTCAAGAGCATTTGTTTTTTTTCTTCTTCATGTAAATTAAAATGGCAAATAAACATAAGCAAATTATTTTTCATTTCAAAAGTGTAGGTTAAATATTCATTTTACTTACATAAAATCACACTCTAAAATCTGATTAACATAATTCAGCAATGCAAAGGGCTCAAACAAACAAACCACACAGACAATCACCAAGCACTGAATTCAGTCTCTCAGTTTACAAAGTAACAGACCACTGTGTCACCATGTCACCCAGCTACCTAGAAGAATCTTTAAAGGTTTATACTGAGCTTGTCTGCTCTGATGAAATTATCTATCTATCTATCTATCTATCTATCTATCTATCTATCTATCTATCTATCTATCTATCTATCTATCTATCTATCTATCTATCTATCTATCTATCTATCTATCTATCTAGCATGTAGTGCCTTTCATATCTATCTATCTATCTATCTATCTATCTATCTATCTATCTATCTATCTATCTATCTAGCATGTAGTGCCTTTCATATCTATCTATCTATCTATCTATCTATCTATCTATCTATCTATCTATCTATCTATCTATCTATCTATCTATCTATCTAGCATGTAGTGCCTTTCATATATCTATCTATCTATCTATCTATCTATCTATCTATCTATCTATCTATCTATCTATCTATCTATCTATCTATCTATCTAGCATGTAGTGCCTTTCATATCTATCTATCTATCTATCTATCTATCTATCTATCTATCTATCTATCTATCTATCTATCTATCTATCTATCTATCTATCTATACTTCAAAATGTCCACTTTGATTAATGCACATTTACATTGCTCTTAAGTAGGAATGCTTTAATTGAGAGGTACTCTGCTTTGTTATTTTTATGATCACTCATTTCTTTTCATTGTCTCTATCTCTCTATATTTATATATCATTAATAAAATTAATAAAAAGTCCTTAATAAAATCACAAGTGTCTGTGTGTTGTGTATCTGTATCTCCATCCAGTTGATATGTCTCTGTCATTCTAGCCAATGATGGATCACAAGCATTTGTAATAATAAAATGCATTGCATGTATCATTACAACAGATGGTGCATTACAAACATTAACATTGATTCTGTGAATCCCAAACCAGGTGTCAAATAGCAGAGACTCATGTGTTGCATTTGTCAATTCAAAGATATATACATTATTACTAGAAATGTTTGTGATGCACCATCTGTTGGAATGACAAATGAAGTGCATTTTTTACTACATCAATTACAAAATACATTTCAATAGATGGTGCACTGCAAATGGTAACACTGAGGTGTAGGTTGATTATGATTTCAACCCATCTTAGATGGCTAACACATCTAGTTCATATATTAAAACTATACACTGTTTCCATTTGGATTTGTTTGTTCACACAAAAACAGCTGAACTGAAATTTTGCATGTACAGTACTGTACTGTGCTACATGTTGCATCAGGAAGAGGGGTTATACTGTTAAGGGGCAACACAAAAAACAGTGCCAATAGGGACTACAGTTCCCATCAGGCACTGCCACTGCAAATCGTCATCAGCATGCACAAAGTTTTGCAGCAGCCAATCAGAAGACACATACAATATCACCTTCTCATTGTTTTGTAGGATTACAGTTTTTGTCCATAAACACATCTGTTTGTCTCAGCATGAGTTCATTTTAGCTTTGTTGAATTTCCAAAAGAAGGTTTCCCCTATATATTTATGCCAGTAAATATATATATATATATATATATATAGAGAGAGAGAGAGAGAGAGAGAGAGAGAGAGAGAGAGAGAGAGAGACAGCAGCACAGTGCTGGATATCACATCACTGCTGCCTCACAGATTCAAAATCCTAGGCTTGAATTCCATGCCCAGTCATTTTCTGTGTGGAGTTAGTATATTCTTCATGTGTCGTCTGGGTGGGTTTTTCTCCAGGTACTCCAGTTTCCCTGCCACAACAGCCAAGTGATTCCAGAATTGTCCTAGTGTGAGTGTGTGAGTAAGGGGACCCATAGACTGCCACCTTGCCCAGGGTTGTTTCCTACTTTACACCCATGTGCTGCCAGAATAGGCTCCAGCATCCACCAACCCTTAGTTGGAATAAGAAAGGTACGTGTGATTTCAATACAAAGAGGCCCTGTCTTCTGACTTGTGTTCTCCTGACCTACCTAATTTTTGTCTTAGTGTCCAGACACTTTTTCAATACAGTAAGTAAAGATTTATTTCACAAAAATAAATAGAGTTTGCTATATTATCATTAATGCAATATATGAGTTAAATAGATTTTTCGTCTTATGTGAAAGCTCGTTTTTTACAGCACATACAGTACATAGAACATACGAGATGGAGATACTGATAGGGTGAACTGCGCTGCAGCCGTAGCGGCTGCGGTCCTCTTCAGTAGCATCTCAGCAGGAAGGTGTTACAGGCGGCGCCTCGGAGACAGTCGCACAGTTTACCGATGCGCGGTCCGTGCTTCATGGCGCACCTCTCCCCCACGTCACACTGTGTGCAAGAAAGAAGCACATATATTAGGGAAAAAGAAGCACGTGTTGTGTAAGGACAAATATTCGTTTGGTTTTACAAAGTTTTGAAATTTTTCCAAAAATCTAAAGCAGATCCCGCATGTATTATTAAGCATAAAAATAATTTGCATAAAGCGTAATAAAACATTAATTTAGTTATCAGTGTATTGTGTATATTAACAATTACATAATAAATAATGTATGTGTAATTAGTCTGATTCCAATGCGTTATGTTTATGCAACGTAATCCAAATTCATTCGTAAATACTAAAGTTAATTTTTGCTGGTACCCAATTCAATCAATACTCACCCTGGGAATCTGACTGGCCTTCTTGTCCACGGCTATTGCGTTGTCTTGATTGTTCTCCAGAAGACCTTCCAATACCTCCGCCTAAATAAACAAAGCCAGAAAAAAAAGAACACTCGTCAGCGATTTAACAGTTCAAACTGTGGTTTCTGGGTACTTAAAATTTTGACATCTTCATTTCAAGTACTGGGTATTTAAATATTTTATCACCATTGAAAACTATAATTTTGTAGATGTTTCCGACTCTCTGGCTCCTGAGGATTAAAGCGGTGATAGAAGAAACTAATCAAGGGCGCTTTTGACACTCATTTCGATTTAGGTGTGGTGGTTCAGGTCCATCCCATCTCGGTGTTATTAATCTTTTTTTTTTTCTTTTAATTGATGTACAAGCACTGACAGAACGATTGCTTTCGCACACTATTGCGAACCGGAGACCAAGCGCTGTCCAGCGCCTTATACGTATGACACGTCCAACATTTGAACACGTTCACTTGATTTTTCACAGCAAAATCATCAGCTTGAAAATAACACCTAAAACTGTGAAATTTGCATACACTCACACAAATATAGTTATTAAAAAAACGTTTAAAACTGGCAGTTTTTCTGCGTCCGTAATAATTAACCCTATAGTGAAAATAGGACGCTTACGTTTAACTTGTTACAACTACGACACTGAAGTTAACCTTCTGTGTGAAAATGTCCCATTACATTTTAGACACGTAATACTTTATTTAGCTGTACAGAACTCCTTCAACGGAGTAATTGTGAAGTAGTTTAATGCATTTGTACAAAATAAACGTTCTGAAGAGCCTAACGGCGTTATGCATTTTCGTTCTTGGAACAAAAGTGTTGTTTAAGTGACAAGTTACAATTAAGCAATCAATGTTTCATATCAAAGTATTAATTCTAAGTTGGGCAAACTCTAAAGACGCATGAAATGAGTGTATTGTATGAGGACGCTCAGCCATAGACTTGTGCCCAGATGAATACTGAATACTGAATTATGAATACATAATTAAAGTTGGTTAAGATTGCGTTTGAATTCGTTTCAATCATTACAGTTATTGTTATGCTTATATCTCATAATAATTAAAAAAAAAAACATCATGACACCTTCAAGTAACTCCAAGATTCACAACAGATTGCAACACAGTTTAAAGTTTGTAACGTGAAAGACCTATACTTACCAGCTCTCTGGCAACGTATTCACGATGTGGATAGTGTTCTTCTAGAGAAGATGCGCCGTCTTCTAACACCATTTGTCCCTGACAAAAAATGACCAGAACAGACAAGAATACCCCCAACCAAAGTGCCGCCTTGGATTTAAAGCCGACGAATTCCATTGCAGTTTAGAAGCCAGTCTCTACTCCCAATGTCCTTTCGTTCGTGTCAGCTGCTGTCCTTGGTGCTGAACTTCGGGCGCGCTATGTTTCCTATCTCTCTCTCTCTCTCTCTCTCTCTCTCTCTCTCTCGCTGTACAGTATATTGTCTCTTTTTATATTTGTTCTTCAGAAGCTTACAGTTATAACGTGTCTCTCGGCTACTCCTGTTGCAATTGCTTGCAGTGCTAAGGAAGTTCATCTATTTGTACTGCCAAGCGGCCACCTCCTTCACGCCGCCTGAAACGTCATTACAAGTGTTATCTCCAGAGACCCCCCCCACCTGTGTTTTAGTGAATATACTCTGTTAATCAATACCCTTAAATTCATTTTACTCAAAGCAAGTGACCAGTGGAATGAGTCTGCTATAGCATTTGGAAAGTCTGCAGTAAAAATTAATAAGCAGATAAAGCTGTTGTGTCTACTATTCTTTTTTAAAAAGTAACTAATGATTCAATGTACAGTATATGTAAAAATTGAAAATGTGCCATTTCTCTGCTCAATAGTTTTTATTTCAAATGTAAATATATATTTAAATTAGCAACTCAAAACTCATCTGTTCAGGAAGGCTTTTAGCTCTACTTGACTTTATTACCCTTCTCTCAGTTTACTTCTCTATCAAGATGCTAATGTAACCTGTGTGTGTGTGCTAGACCATCAATTATGTTGTCTGTTTTTTTTCAGAATTCACTGTCTTAATCTTCTTTATTTATTTGTCTGGTTTGTACAATGCTATATACTGTATACCCTGCCGTTCTTTATTATATTCTGTAAGTGCCTTGAGCATGGGAAAGGCGCTATATAAATAAAATGTATTATTATTATTATTATTAGTGTTATGCACCTTAATGTTTTCCTGACACATCACTGTGGTAAATTATTGTACCTAAACGATTTATGAACCCACTCAACTACAGTAGTGTGACAAGCTGCAGGCTACCCCTGAAGCATCAGGAACAAAGTAGGAATCAGCACTGCACAGGGCTTTAGTCCATTTCTTTGAATACTTAACAGTATTTGAATAATACCTAGAGGTGTTTAGTTGATTGTAATATTTTCCAGGTTCTGTAAAACTTTACATGCTTTTCATCCCTACTTTCAAAAGTACTTTAATTCATACAATGTATTTGCTTTACTCCTAGAGAATCCAATTACTTTAAATTTGAAGAACTCAGTGTAACAGAAGAAATTATTTATGTGGCTGGGCCCAGTAATGGATCTAGAAACCACCACAGGGAAAACTTTTAATTCAGTGGCTGTCTCAGTGCAAGGAACTTTAGAGTCACAGTGAAGGATTCATGGACGACCGGGGAACAGCACTGAACAATGGCACTGAATTAAACTGGGCAGGAGATTCGTAAGCTTAATTACTCTGCTCCAGGGATGGAGGAAGATCATTTTGGCTTTGAGTGTAATGCATATGTGCATGTCTCTGTGTGTGCGTGTGTGTGTGTGTGTGTGTGTGCGTGTGTGTGTGTGTGCGTGTGTGTGTGTGTGCGTGTGTGTTTCTGGTAGCTGAGGGAATTTGTTCCCCTTAACACATTGAAAACACAAAATTGGCAAGTCAGATCTCTCTACAAATGATTCCCTCATGACAATTTCTGTTAAAAAAGTAGGAGTGCAAAATGACAACACATCATTAATGTAAGAGAAACCTAGCATTTTATTACATAACTTTTGCCCCTTTGCTCAGTATATTGATTTAACAATGCAGGTACAACACCTGACATCTAGCTGACATCTGAAAATGCCATACACTTTTTGGATGAGTCTTCCCTACAGTTCTTTTCCAGTAAGCATTTCTTTAGGAAAAGGTTGTGTCTGTTCTTCACAAGATTTGAGAAAAGCAATAGTCAAGAAGGATTCCAGCCTGCCTAACTGTTTAAACAGAATGGCCAAGAATTGACTGTGATGTGTTTCTAGTGGGCATAAAAAGAAAGTGATGCTAAAAAGAACCATTTTTATAATTTAATGTATTTCATAATCCATATTTACTCCTAACATGCAAATTTTGTTAAGTCGTATAAAACTGCTGTATACTACCCGTAGATAACATGTGCACATTGACGTGTTTATTTTCAATATTTCAAGATTTAAGTGACAGAAAATACAATGTAATTTTGTACTATGCAAACAATGTATGAGACAAAGAGGACTGTTGCTGCTCTGAAAGAGGGTCAGATTCTCAGGTCTATGAGAAGGGTTTTGATGTTGATTAGATTTCTGTGGGGACAGCAGAGCAAATTAATTATATTAAATAATTTTTTTTTTACAAGAAAAGTATAAGACAATTTCCCAGGGGATTAACACAATCTATATGGCTATAATGAGCCTCAAAAGGTGTGAAATATCCTAAAAACAAGTTTATACCCAAGCAACAGATAAACAGGAAAAGCATGATAGCACATTTGAGATCTTATACTGTATTCAAATTAAAAACGTATTGTTTATTTTAATTCTTAAAAATTCTAATTGCATAGACAGAGCACTTTAGAGCTGGGCCGCATGGTGTTGGAAGAAGCTGTACTCACCAGGATTTGAAATGTCCACATAGAATTCATCACAGTCTACAAAAGAACTCGAGATCCAAGTGCGGTGAGGAGTGTTTGTGTGAATTACACCAATGCATGTTAAATGCAGGGAGGAAACATTGGGTTAATGTAAGGTAAATATTCTGCATACAGAAAACAATTCAATAATTGGATTCTTAATAATATTGGTGGCAGCCGGATGATCTTGACCAGATAGCCTAAGGACTTCCATTCTTTTCCTTTCACTACTTTTCTCTCATTTTTATACACTTAATTTCCTCAAAGGAGCTGAGGAGTGCTTGTCCTACAACTCTGAGCCTTTTAAGTTTTTGTAGGGAGAAGACTATTCTTTTTACATGTAATCATAGAAGCCCTTGATTTCAGTATACTGAATCATAGGTTTTTAGCCTGCATCAATCATATTTTGTCATCTAAATTAATATTATATCAGAATATAGACAGTAAAATTGTGGTTACATGGTTGGCTACTGCCAATATTGTTCATATTACTGATGAAGCTGTTAGCCGGATCTCTGAAAAGCTATTGTGTTATTAAAGGTTTCTAGGGAGCAATGGGAAAGTGATAAATGGTGCTCCACATCTCAAGTCCTTTGTTTCCTTCTGTCGGGAAAATTGCAGAGAAATGGCAGTAGACAGCTATCTAAAATTAATGTCATGGTGAAATAAAAATCCTTAAGGCAAACTAAAGGGAAAGAACGGTGAATAATAATTGTTATCAAAGTTTATAAAATTCAAGGAGAGTTTCTAAATAATGACTGGAAAACTGTCATTAATATCATTCATCAGGTGATAAGTATATTATTTTGCCATCTCAGTTTTAGTAGCAGTTTTGAAAGTGTCCCAGATAATGGGGTTAGGAACATGGCCTCTAACTTGCTCTTATGTTGCCAAGCCCAGAAAATGTTGGCAAAGCTACTGAGGCATGTCTCTCTTCCAAAAAGGCTTGTAGAAAGTGTTAATTTATTTTTAAATATAAATATATATACATCCATCCATTATCCAACCCGCTGAATCCGAACACAGGGTCACGGGGGTCTGCTGGAGCCAATCCCAGCCAACACAGGGCACAAGGCAGGAACCAATCCCGGGCAGGGTGCCAACCCACCGCAGGACACACACAAACACACCCACACACCAAGCGCCAATTTAGAATCGCCAATCCACCTAACCTGCATGTCTTTGGACTGTGGGAGGAAACCGGAGCGCCCGGAGGAAACCCACGCAGACACGGGGAGAACATGCAAACTCCACGCAGGGAGGACCCAGGAAGTGAACCCAGGTCCCCAGGTGTCCCAACTGCGAGGCAGCAGCGCTACCCACTGCGCCACCGTGCCGCCAATATATATACAATATAACATATATATAGCATTTTTGTTAGATATAATATTTGTAGAGAGTCAAAGATAACAGTACACAGATTTTTTCTATGTGGCAATGCAGCAGTGGTTTATGTGAACAAGTAAAGTGGGTCTTGATTTTACTCAAACTATGTCTTTTATTCTATATACAAGCCAAATGATTAAACATTTCTGGTTGATGCCCCATTGTATCAGTTTGACAGTAAACTAACTGACAATGAATCTATCATGATGGAGGGAAGAATTCTAGTATGAAGTATTCTCTTTACTGATGATTGTGTAAATCTGACAAAAGCTAATAAGCACAGCCCATTCCTTCTGGAGTTCCAAAGCTAATAGAATATGATCCATATGATCCAAAAGAGTTTGCATAGATATGCTTAATTAGGGTCATGAGCTGTTGATTCTTGCTCACCTGGGTGTCACGGGAGCACAGGAGAATATTAAAAGGCATTTTTGACTGCCTGCAGTGACTCAAGACATTGAGTACTATCTGAAATCATGTATTTGGTGCAATAGGTCCATGACAATATGTTTTTAGTCCCATCAGCCTGTCCTGTCCTTTTGCTTATTACCAGCATCTGTCCAAAGATTTTAAATCTTTTGTTTTATGGACATACATCTTAGGGTTTGAAAGAGAACTTCAAAAACAACATGGTTTCTAAATATGGATTAATTAGACAGTGGGCTACCAATTCACCTGTAATTTTTAGAAAGCATTCTGTTTTTGGTTGACTTTCTGAATCAAGAAAGGCAGAGAGTGTCAAATAACAATTTTAATTTTGATAATGGTTCCATATCTCTCTGGTGGTATGGCAGTTTCTTCCTTTGAATAAGTATAGGGGTGTAAATCCTCCATTTTGTGAGGGAGTCTTTGTAGTTTCTGGTGTTAAATCTATTCATGAGGAATTTGGAAATGATTTAAACTAGAAAATATGTCACTCTGGAGAGCCAGTAAGACTTACTAGGACTATATGATCACAATCACTAGGAAAATTATTTTCCCTTATAAAATAAAGGTGCTGAAGTAATTCTTCAGAGCAATACCATAGGGGAACCATTTTTGATTCCCAAAATAACTATGCACATGAAGTTCAAAAAGGAACCTTTATTTAGATCCAAAGTTTCTTAAATAACCATGAATAGACGGTAACAGAGCTGTTAAATACTGAAGGGTTCCTGAAGTTAAAGGACTCTTACTGCATACAATAACA